>NC_036649.1:1627186-1922316 GCF_002806865.2 Cucurbita pepo subsp. pepo | reverse complement strand
TATATATATATATATATATATATATATATATATATATATATATATATATATATATATATATATATATATATATATATATATACATATATATATTATTCCTTTCTTTTAATTAATTGACATGAAAGCAACGATGTTAATAGTTCAACAAAGATTAATTTGGACGAGTGATTTGATTTTGGGACCCATTTCAAATAAACTTCTTGCCTAACGTTTGAATTATAATTATATACGTCACGAATCCAATTTTTTAGATTTCGAAAATTAAATTGTGACTAAAAAACGAAAGTAAAATAAAAAAATAAAAAAAATGATAAAATTTAAAATAAGAAAAGGAAGTCAACCGTCCAAAATTAAATCTAATCCTAAGATGATATCATCCCAGAAATTGACAGAGAATACAGTTATAAAACAAAATAGGAAATACTCTAAAATAGTAAAAATGGACTGACGCTATGGACAGACTCTCTTTCTGTATCGGCACTGCTCTCAAACGCTCCACTACCTCAACGGATAACTTACGAACACCTGAAAAAGAAAGGAAAAAATGGTAAGTATAAAAATACTGAGTAAATAACCTAATCGTCCATAGATAATATTAATACAGATGTTCATTTAATTTGTCGTGTGTCAGAATCTTTTAGAGAACTAGTTAGAACCGGCGTAGAAAATCTATATTTAAAAAACGAATTGGAAATATATATAATTAAATAATTTTCTATATCATAAACTTTAGAATGTTCTTAACTTGCACGTATATAATTATATAGTCATGAATTTTGTTTATTTTGATAAATTTTAATATAATAAATTTATGTCAAATCAACCGTATGAATAAATTGATACTATTTGAGTGTATGATTTTTTTTTTCTTCGGTATTTTAATCATAAAAACTTTAAAATTAAGCGTATTTGACATGAAGTAATCCTATGTTAAAAGTGTTGGATGATGAAAGTCTCGCGACGCTAATTTAGAAGATGATCATGAGTTTATAACGAAGGAATATTCTCTCCATTGGTATGAGACCTTTTGGGAAGCCCATAGCAAAGCCACGAGAACTTAGGCTCAAAGTGGACAATATCATACCATTGTGGAGAGTCGTGTTTATCTAACATGATATCAGAGTCATGCCCTAAATAAATATCGAACAAAGGACACTTCAGAGTCTTCTCACTTTAAGATAAGTAAATAACGTGATCATGTAACGGGAATTTAGATAACGACAACAAATGACAACAAATTTTAATTTCTTTTCGTCTCATTTCTCTCCCTCCAATTTTAACGACAACAAATTTAGATAACGAATTCACATAAACACAAATGACGATCCATCATCCATTAATTTGTTTTGATATCAAAATATACAGTTTCAATGATTTTAAGTACTGTCCGAACCTTTACGTTTACAAACCACTTATTGACGAGTTGAGTCTGAACCTTCTTACGTATACCATAACCGAAACGGGAAATTTAATTTCCCGTTTCTTGATTCTCGATTATCATAAATTATTTCTGCACCTACATGAATTTTAATAGAAAAAGGAAGGGGAAATAAAACAATTTTAAATGAAGTTAGAAAATAAATAAATAAATAATGAATTATTTTGTTGAAATTGAAACTGTGTCGTTTTGTTACTCATTGGGGGAGACGGCAGAAAAGGTGTCGGTGGTTTGAGTTTCTTTGTTTTCCCATTCGGTGCCTCAGACTTTGGGACCAAAGAAATGGCATTTTAACAATAAATTCCGTTTTAATGGAAAATTTAAAATAAATAATAAATAATTATAGGAGGATTGTGACAGTTCGATACGGCGTCGTTTCAACCAACCAATTTTATTTTTTATTTTTATTTTTTTAATTTATTTATTTCTATAGTTCCATTACTAATATATATATATATATATATATTTTAATTATAAGGTGAGAAATCCCATCTATTAATGTAAAGAAAGAAGTGATGGAATGAAATTTTGGATAGACAAGATTATCTCAAGTGGGTGTAATAATTATCGACGTTCGTTTAACCCAAATCGACAGCACATGGATGGTCTTGTCTGTGTGTGACATCCAAAAAAGGCGATCAATAATCTTGATCCTTATTTTGATTGTAGTTTAGTGTATTAAAAGAGATTTTTATCGGAGAAAGGTTGTTAAGGTGTACGTGATTCACTAGTTATGTTTGCGTATAATTCGAGATCAAAAAGTCGAACCTATATTTACATGTGCGTTTGCTTAATTTGAAGTCGAGTTCATAAAATTACGTGAAATTTTGAGTCATGAAATCTAATTTTTATATGAATAGTGGTTGAATGATTAATTGGTGGGGAGATAAGAATTGTGGGAGCATTTTGATTTGGTATGAAAAGAAGAGGCAAGAATTTGATTGCTATGAAAGGACGTTAGTTTTGTGAGAAACCTAAGCAATCAATATCCATAAAAAGGCATTTAATTAAATAAAATTAACAATCTTTTCTTTATAAATCAACTTTAGGCTTTAAATTATATGGAAATATATATATATATATATATATATATATATATAAATATATAGTGCCATTATAATATTGTTTTTTCAAATTTTTTCTTTCGAGTTTCTCCTCAAGATTTTTAAAAGGCGTTTGTTAGGGAAAAGTTTCCACTCTTATAAATAATGTTTCGTTCCCCTCTCCAACCGACATAAGATCTCACAATCCACCCATATTTGAAGTCTAGCGTTCTTGTTGCCACTCGTTTTAAAACACGTCTGCTAGGGAAAAATTTCCACACTCTTATAGACAATGTTTCGTTCCTCTTTCCAACCTACGTGAAATCTCAAAATCCACCCCTTTGGGGCCAGCGTCCTTACTGTCACTCATTCCTCAGGATCTCACAATCCATCCCTTTTCGGGACCCTACATTCTCACTGGCACTCGTTTCTCTTTTCAATCGATGTAGGATCTCACAGTATGAATATTTTAAACAAACCATTATTATGGATTTGGACTCAACTTCAAACATACCTGAATCAATTTGTTTGTTTTCTTGACCGTTGAATCAACTCAAGAACAATAACCATCAAAATATGATCATCAAATTGGTTCGAGAAAAGTGGAAGAGATAAACGTGGTAAGGAAAGCTACATGAATGGAAAAACAATGAGCCCCACAATATTGGTAGTTGAAATATACCTTATATTGGCTGTACATATAGCACTAACTTCATAAGAAGACGTACAACATGTGGTGTTGTGACAAATTCAATTTGACTATTGATTAATATGTATAACCAAACTTTTGGCTGCGCTTCTAAAAATAATAATAACAAACCAAACTTTAGGCAAGAAATTGCATAAGCTTTCCCCATTTATTGAGCTTTAGGCACCTCATTTACAACATGTTCTTTTCTTTGAATTTTGCAAACTCCAACAAGAAAGCTCCACTTTCTTTTTATGCTTTCTTTCTCCCACAAAATGCAAATACCTATGTTTGTTTTAGGGACTATTCGAAAGGCAAACGTTCATAATTCAACTTCTAATATATTTAAAACCGTGCTGAAACTGAACTTATTATTAACTACAATCAAATAGTAAAAAAAATGATTCTAAGTAAAATTTGGAGATTTGATTGATCTGAATGCTATAAGAGCGACATGTACCGTCATATTCAAAAGTATCAGAAACATTAAAGAAATTATGGGATAATTATGGAACTAAAAACCTATTCGACTATGAAGAACACTTTTCCCACGTGAAGAGAAATCAAGGCATTATTTTAAAACTTAAAATAAGCATGATCGTTTTACCAATAGAGAAGTGGATATGTTTCCCTTAATTTTGGAAAGTGCCAAAGTTCCATAAAATTATGGGTATTTTTTTTATGTTATTTTCAACTTTATCACATGGTTTAAACAAGAAATGCATGTTTTATACAAATCAAGCATATAATACCCCATGCCCATATAGAACTTAATGCCAACTTTGTCTATAAAAAGAGAGCCTATAGAATATTTTATTAGCATATAAATTATCACGAGGAATCGGCCTAAGTTATACAAACTTTAACTCATGAGTCCATTTGAACATTCGAACGACATAATATCTGAGCTTTCATCAACATACGAACAAGATACACAAACCAAAAGTTTCTTGACATGATTTTAAAATTAAGACACTATTCAGCTCTCTATTCTTTGTAATGTCGGGAGTGCGACCGAAGTCTTATATTAACTAAGAATAGAGGAGATCATTTGTCTATAAATATAAAGACAACTACCTGGTGTCAATCTGAGTCACAAAAACTTAGCTTCAAAATGGACAAGAGAAAATATCGGAAAAGGTCGATTATTCCCCACACTAACTTGATGAACGGAGTTCCTTTTTTCCTCCTAGAACTTTTAATGGGGAGCAAAACTAAAGAAGGGCCTTCATGCATCTTAAAGAGATGAAAGAATGTGTCACATAGACGCATATAAAAGAGACCCCCACAAAATTGGTCCAATTCCCATCTCTATAAATTAAAATCTTTTCTTTCTTGCATGCCCAACACTCACTTTGCTTTCTTCTTTCTCTCTCTATCCCTCCCTCCCCCTCTTTCATGAGCACAGAGAAAAGAACCAAGGTGGCAAAGGAAGGAAAAAATATGCTTGCAGAAGAGAAGTTCCAAAAGTACCCGACAATGGCAGAGGTACGAATTCTTGAAGAAAAATCTTCTCAGAGAATAATAACTAAAATAATAGAACTATATATTATTAATGGCTTACCTGTTTGCTAACTCTTCTCTGGAGTCTGTTTTGAAGGTGCTGGACGAGCTGAAGCAAATGGCTGACATTGGGTTCCCTGTTTTGGCAATCGGCTTAGTGGGCTATCTAAAAAACATGATCTCTGTTATTTGCATGGGCCGGCTTGGCACTCTCCATCTCGCCGCCGGTTCTTTGGCCATCGGCTTCACAAACATAACTGGCTATTCAATTCTCTCAGGCTTAGCCATGGGAATGGAGCCACTCTGCAGCCAGGCCTTTGGCTCTCACAATTCCTCCATTGCGTTTCTCACTTTACAAAGAACGGTTCTCATTTTGCTTTTTGCTAGTATCCCCATTGGGTTTCTTTGGCTCAATTTGGAGCCTCTAATGTTGGTCCTCCACCAGAACCCAGAAATCACTAGAATTGCAGCTGTTTATTGCCGTTTCGCAGTCCCTGATTTGGTATTGAATAGTCTTCTCCACCCTTTGCGTATTTACCTAAGAAACAAAGGCACCACGTGGCTTGTCATGTGGTGTAATTTGTTGGCTATTCTCTTACATGTCCCCATTGCCATTTTCTTGACTTTCTCTCTTGATCTTGGAATCCGTGGGATTGCTATCTCCAATTTTATAGCTAATTTCAATACCCTTTTCTTCCTTTTACTCTATTTGACATTCAACACTCGCAGTACTCTTTCCACCTCCTCTTCCAAGGAGGCTAATCTATTTGTGCCACTGAAAAGCAGCACTGCCGAAAGCGCCGCCACGGTGGGGGAGGATTGGGGAATGCTGATCAAGTTGGCCATTCCTAGCTGTCTAGGAGTCTGCTTGGAATGGTGGTGGTATGAGTTCATGACCATTCTCACTGGGTACCTCTATAACCCGCGGATTGCACTTGCGACTTCAGGCATTGTAATCCAAACAACTTCGCTAATGTACACATTACCAACGGCTCTCAGTGCCGCTGTTTCAACCAGAGTTGGCCACGAGCTTGGTGCCGGCGGGCCCAAAAAGGCCCGACTGGCAGGGGTGGTGGCGATAGGATTGGCCTTGGTGGGCTCATTGATGGGGCTCTCACTGACCACCATCGGCAGAAGGACATGGGGGAGAGTTTTCACAAAAGATGAGGAAATTCTAGAACTGACAATGGCGGTTCTGCCAATAGTCGGGCTGTGCGAGCTAGCAAATTGCCCACAAACAACAAGCTGCGGGATTCTGAGGGGAAGTGCAAGGCCAGGGATCGGAGCAGTAATAAACTTCTGTTCATTTTACATGGTGGGGGCGCCGGTGGCCGTCTTGTCGGCGTTTGTTTGGAAGTTTGGGTTTGTGGGTCTTTGCTATGGGCTTTTGGCAGCTCAGATGGCATGTGTGGTCTCAATCTTAATAGTGGTCTTCAATACAGATTGGGAACTGGAGTCAATCAAAGCCGAAGACTTGGTAGGCAAAAACACCGATAACGTCTTTGTACATGCAAACCACACAGCCATACGTGAGGAAGGTCCTGAATTTCTCAAAGAACCGCCTGTTCAAAAACAAGACACGTAAATTCAGATTTAATTTTGAATGATACAACTGTAACTAGGATTTAATTGGAAGCTATACTATATATTATAGTTATCTTCATTTCTCTTCAAAGCCTATTATTTTGTTTGATTTATTAGGTAAATTGGAATTGGGATAAGTTTGTAATATATTGAGATAGTGATTTTTTTGGTGGAGAATTTGGTGCCATATCAATGAATGAAATTTCCCTTTCAAACGATCGGAAATTATATAACGAAAAAAATGGCAGAGGCATATGGAAGCACAGTAATAGACCAGCCATGTGTTGTGTGGTGTGTGTGTGTGTGTGACCATTGAGACAACAAATGAAACGTGCGCTATGCCACAGTGTATTTCGTACATGCAAATGCATGGATCCATAAACAAACCTTCAACAATACAGCTCTCATATTCTTCAAATCATCATTATATACAATGTAGGACAATATAGTCATTTCCCAAGGCTAGATCTTCAGTTATGGTGGCGAAGTAGCCAAATTGATGGGTTTGTTTTTTTTTCTTTTTCTGAGAAAACATTTTTTTTGTTTCAACTTATGGTAAAAACTTTTAAACTTAGACGTGATATTATATACCTTGGAATTTGGTATATACCTCATCACACTAGCTTGATTCTTCTTTCTTAATGGTATAAAGCAATGCTGAACCAAGATATCTAACCAAAAATGTCCAACTTTGTGCCTGTTCAGACCCATAGCCCAAACTCCAAGAGTTTTTCCTAATCAAGTTCACTCAAAGCTTCGAAAATTAGACGTCTTGGAAGGACAAATTTCTAATATAATCATATAATTCCATCAATACCATTGGGATATTTTCTATACAACAATCTTTTATATATGTGAGTACACACACCTCAACTGGTTTTGGTTGTCAAAGAAATTCGTAAGATGTTTTATCCTAGGTAGGTGGTCACTATGGTTTGAACTCATTTCTTCTTAAATTCCTTTGATTTTTAAATGAACTCGTTAAAAGTTGTTTCGTGAAGTAGTATGTAAATCAATCCTGTTGCTATACACGTATTTTCAATCTTCATTTCTTTGTTCAAAGAACTTCTCAAGTTCAGGAACTTTCAAATCAACTCAACCGGAAACAAGTTTAGAAGATTTAGAATCCAATCTGGTTTACTGTAGTAAACAGCCAAATATTGTTTTGGAAAGTCCAAAACAATTTCATATCATTATTCCCAAGCAGCACCTAAATCATACAAAACCTCTGATAAATGTTCCTGTCTTGGGAGTTGGGTATTCCATTAAGAAAAAAAATAAATAAAGGCTTCGCTAAATTTAAGGACTTTGTGCATGTTAGTGAGGCAAAGATGATGTATAAATCTAATTGTCTTACCTGTCAAACTCAAACGGGAAGAGATCATTAAAAGTTGAATCCAGCTTCCTTACCTGTGTGCAAGAAAGGCAGCAAAATAATGTCAAACAATTAAAGAACAGCGTGGCTTTATGCTTCTTCTGCAGACTCTTTAGACTAAATTTAATGAAATGTCGTTTAAGATCACTGCCTTTTTATGTCCTCTGATTGCTGACCCTTCAACTAATTTCCAGGGAATGAACCTATGTCAACTGAATATAATCCCAACATTTCTGCCAACCGAAAGCAAGCTTCACTACATTTTCATTTAATAATAACTTTTCATCATTAAAGAACTAAAGCATTGATTGCTCTTTGCATTCAGTATCCAAACAGAATTCAAAAAGTTATGCAAATCATCTTACCTCCCCATAGGGTGCAGATCGGTGGAAGTTAAAATAAAGATGTTAAGTTGTAACAAAAAGTAGAATTTTCGATAATGACTCTTAGTACTTAACTTTTTAATCCTCGTTTGATAACCATTTAGTTTTGTTTTTTGGATTTTAAAAAATAAAACACTACTGTCCTCTATAAGTTTTTTTGTTTTGTGATCTACTTTCTACCGATGTTTTCAAAAACCAAGTCAAGTTTCAAAAATTAAAAAAATAGTTTTCAAAAATTAAAAAAATAGTTTTCAAAAACTTGTTCGTGTTCTTAGAATCTGACTAAGAATTCAAATGGTTTAAGAAATATGAAAATCATAATCAAGACATTAGTAGGAAACCAGCCTGAGTTCTAAATTTTAACTACAGAAAACTAAAAACAAAATTGTTATCAAACAAGAGTTTTAGTGATAATTTTGGCTATAAGACTATTGTAATCCAAACTATGTATAGAGATTCAAACCTACTATGTATATAATACAGCTTACTACTCAGCCAGTCAAGAGACAATTCAATTTTATGCCAAGAGTTGATTAGTTGAGACTTTCATTGTTGAAAAGAAGAAAAAGAGGGAAAAAAAACTATGCAGGGGGTAACCAAATTATGCAGAGACGTTACATCAAACACCTAGCGTGCAACAGTAGTGGCGTGCATACTTTACAACATGGAACACCAATGCAAGATTCTACATTACAATCAAACTCCATTTCCACAACGACGATGATATAGTAATTGATGCGACCTGAAAACGACCGTCATGCAACCGACTGAGTGATATGGAATCTTCATAACGATAAGAACGAATTTGCTTTTCTAATTCGAAATAACAGCCTCAGTAGGAACAAAAAAAAAAGCACAAGAAACACAAGAAACATGCATAATGTTATGAAGATTTAACTAAAATTGCCTGCCTGACTCTGAATTGCATCGTGAGAAAAGTGAAATTTCCGACCTCAGTAAGAAAATTACTGACGGAGAAAAAAATGAAAAACTATTAGAAATTTTCTTTAACGAGAATATGGAATAATTTACCAGTCATCTCATCTCACAGTTGCTGTTTCTTAATCGCAAACTATATGCTGTTCGCTTATCAACTCCGATTGTCGAAGAATTGGCTCCTTGACGACGAGATGCCAGGAAACATCCACCAGATATGGACACTGCAAGAGGATATAGGTCATGAAGTTCGTCAGTGTATTTTCCATGGCGGACATGATCCGGCAGTACTGATGAGGATAATAAAGCAGGACTAGTCGTAGAGTACCGATATTGCAGCACCAGCAACACGATTGTTCCCCAACTTTCTCGATTTCGATTAACATATTCATCAACTCCATTGGCAACAGCAAATCTGAATTCCATTGTTCGTCCCGACATAATCCGCCATTGTTCATCAAAGCTCGGTGAGAAAATTTCACATCATATGACAGACGTCCACCACACCAAATCGTTTTCAACAAGCTATGATTATCGCTCGGCATTGATGTGGAATTTGAGAATCTTCTTCAAGTGATTTTGACTTCCGAGACAAGAAAAAGGAAAAAAAAAAAAAGAAAAAACAATGGAAATATTGAAACCACAGGAGATTAACTTCAGTTCTGATTTCGAAGACGATCAAAGTTCGCGAGCAGGATCTGTTCAATTTCCTGGCGGGTTTTTTTTTTTTTTTATTATTATTATTATTATTATTTTTTACCGAGGAAAACCGTAATTCTTTGGGCCTCGTATGACCCGATCTGCTAATTGGGCCAATATAAGCCCAGTGATTAATTGGATCCAAAATGCAAATGCAAGCCCACTTAAATTGGCCCAAATTTCAAGAGTTTTTATGCGTTGTAGAGGATCGAACCCCTAATTTGTTGGTCGAGTGTGTATATTTTAATATATTTAGGCTTATAAGTTATATTTTACCTCCAAATGCAAAATATTTCTCTTCTATTTATTTTATTTATTTGTTTTTTTTTTTTTACTAATTATTATTCCAAAAGTGTGAATTTCACTTTATAGAATTCTTTAAGTAAAATCTAGGGTAATTCAATGAAATGTATTATGTAAGAATTTTAATTGTTTTTTTAACCGATTATTAATAGGTTGATTTGTAAATTCTACCTACATACCCGACGTTCTAATTTTTCAAATTTTCCGTTTTATCCGTTTTATCCTACTTTTACACTTTTTTAACTCAGATGGTTTGAGACCGGTCAAGCATCCCCGATGTAGGAATAGTGAAAGAAAGATAAGGGGAAAGAAACGGTATGGAGAAATTGATAGACTCATCAAACCCATGACCCAAAGATGATTGGTTCCAATCTTGTCCCTACCTAATCACTTGAAATGAATCTTTGTACAAGTGATACTTAGAGGGGACAAAATAATGTCTAATTCTGAGAAGGTAAAAAATGTTTGTAAATGTAACGCGTCCGCTAGAGGAAGGTTTCCATACCCTTATAAAGGGTGATTTGTTCTCCTCCCTAACCAATGTGGGAGGTCACAATCTACCCCCCTTCCGGGCCCAGCGTCCTCGCTGGCACTCGTTCCTTTATCCAATCGATGTGGGACTGCCCCCAAATCCACCCCCCTTTGGGGCCCAGCGTCTTTACTGGTACACCGCCTCGTGTCTACCCCCCTTCGGGGAACAGCGAGAAGGCCGGCACATCGTCCGGTGACTAGCTCTGATACCATTTGTAACGACCCAGATCCACCGCTAGCAGATATTGTCCTCTTTGGGCTTTCCCTTTCGGGCTTCCCCTCAAGGCTTTAAAACGTGTCTGCTAGGGGAAGGTTTTCATACCCTTATAAAGGGTGATTTGTTCTCCTCCCTAACCAATGTGGGACATCACAGTAAAAGCATATTTAACCGCAATTAGTTAAAAAAATAATGACTGCAACATACTGAACCCACAATCAACTTGGATATACGAAGTCTAGGCATAAACTAATTAACTTGGATGTACTTAAAAGAACATTGAAAAATGATATGTGATGACTTAACGACTAAGACAACTCTATTTGAAGTCGTAGGTACAAATTTTCACTTTCGCAAGTGACAGTAATATTCCAAAGAAATGGTTCGAATGAGGACGAACTAACAGAAGCGAGGGACCAAAGGCACACAAAAGATAATAATAATTCTACAATGCGGAGTGAAAATTTGAACATCTAGACCAAATTTGTAACAGGTCAGTTAAAAAATAATGTAGAAGAATTAGAACAGTGAAATACATCATTTTGAAACTCCTAATAATATAGAACTGCACCAAATGCAATCAACATGATTTTGAACGACCGAGTGCTTTGTTCACACAGGCGAACAAGCTGATTATGTCTAGAGCAAAAGGCTAGAGTGTATTAGGCAAAATCCACAGATAAGAAAGAAAAAATATGGTTGCAGAAGGGAAGATTGTCTTGTCCATAAGGATATCATCATTTGATTAAATAGCGATGATCATAATCAGTTAAACATATTCATTAATCTGCATAATATACATGTTTATCAACCAGATTTGAATAGTAAAACTGCTTTCTGATCCAGGTAGAAGTAAACAAAGTGGTTTGTCTCGTGGGTCACATATGAACCTGCCATAAAAACAACAGAAATTCAACATTAAGGATCATCGACCTAAAATTCTCAACTTATGTCACGTTATTCGTTTCGATTGCCACTACCCGTCGTTGGCTTTGGCTTTGCATCAACTTGATGTTAAGAATGTTTTTTTTTTCTCTCATAACGATAACAGAATAAATTTTGAAACCCTCAAATGACCAACTTATGTCACGTTATTCACCTTGACAGCCACAACTCATGATTGGTATTTGCATCAGCTTGATGGTAAAAATGCATTTCTTCACAAAGATAAAGGAATTTATATGGAGCAATTACGCGGTTTGGTTGCTGAAAGAGTGAATGGACAAGTCCATTGACATCTCAAATCCTTAGATATTGATAACATTGACATTGACCACTCGAGAGGTTGCAAGAAATCTTGTAATGGCCCGAGGACACCGCTAACAGATATTGTCCTTTATGGGTTTTCCCTTTCGAGCTTCCTCTCAAGGTTTTAAAACACATCCTTTAGAGAGAGGTTTCCACGCCTTTATAAGGGATGCTTCGTTCCCCTCTCCAACCGATGTGGGATCTCACAATCCACCCCCCTTGGGAACCCAGCATCCTCGCTGGCACACCGCCTGGTGTCTGGTTCTAATACTATTTGTAACGGCCCAATAGCATATATGGTCCTCTTTGGGCTTTCCCTTCCAGACTTCCTCTCAAGGTTTCAAAAACGCGTCCTCTAGGGAGAGGTTTCCACACCGTTATAAGGAATGCTTTGTTCCCCTCTCCAACCGATGTGGGATCTAACAAATATGAACAAATCCATTCTTTTCTCTTGTTGAATGATTTGGGATGTCTAATCTGTCTCCGGATCTGGATATGTTTTGGTTAGCAAGAACTAAAAGCAATTTGTAAGAACTTTCAAACCTTGGTCAAATTATGGACGTAAAAAGGGACATAAATGTGCTGGACGAACTTGACTAATGTTATGGATGACAGATTAGACTCTCTCACTCCCTGGGCAAGGAAGGAGCACTTTCCCATTAGGCTGCGTGACCTTCATTGAATAGGTTGCCAACTCAAAAACGAAAACAAAAACTCTTACAGAAACGTTAGTCGAACCTACCGTAGGAGTCAGCTCAAAGGATTAAGAGGTTCTTATGTTCAGGAGGAAGAGTTTCTAACTTCTAGAAGCCGGAAGGGACAATGGTATCAGTTTCTTTTTTGAGGTAACTTTTGGTTCACCTATTTACATCTTTACTAATCTAACTTTCCAACATGAAAAAATGGTTCTATGAGGTCACCATAATGTGGCTATTCGTAATAACGGTTGGATGTGGATTCAAAATTCAGCACGCCCCTAATAACCACTTTTATAGATTTGAGTTACTTCACCCTCATACATCCAACTTATTAAAATCGTAAGCCACACCGTGGTGGCCTTGTCGCACTCTCATAACACTAAATTAGTCCAGGGTGATTTTGAGTTCAAATTTCATGAAAAACTAAAATCAGACGTTAGAAGGAAACGGAATGTGAAAGTTTGAGAAGAAAAACTTTTATGTTCCCTGTAAAAGTTACACTTTACAAATCTAAATCAGCTCAATTAAATGAAATCTTGTGGAAGGACTTCTTGTTGATCAAATGCAGGTGAAAAATCGAACATTCACAATCTAGAAATAGTAACTCCTTTTAGTACTCGACTAGTTTAACCAGATCAAACACTCATCATAAGCAACCTACAAGCATAGATCTATTCCATTCACAATGCAAACCTTCGCCACCAAACTTGAAGCCAGAAGGCATACTATCAATCAGCAAAAACACAAAAATTTGAGTTGAAATTTTAGAGGAAGAGAGAGATCCGTTACCAAAATTACGGCCAACAATGCAGTGCCAGGTCGGTCCATGCCTCTTATCGAACTCTTTCTTAATATACTCTGCTACATCCTTCTCTACACTATGCTTTTCAAATGCCTGAAACCAAAATCCCCAAGAGAAACGAGGATCGTGAGAAAGAACAACAGTAGAAACACAAAACTCGAAGTAAAAATAAGAAAAAGAAAATTAGCGATCGAGAAAAGAGAGCTGACAGCTATGGCAACATCGATGGCCTCCTTCTGCACATCACCAAACATATCGGCACTCTTTATAACGATTTTCTTGCCAGTCGTCGCCACGGCCAGCGGTTTCCGATCCTCCGACACAGATTTCACCATTAGATTCCCTTGAATGCTTCTCTTAGCATCGTTACTCATTTTCAGCTTCTTCTTCTACTTCTTCTCTGATCTTCTGTGCCGATTCGGTAGCGAGAAGAGGAACCTTTTTGCAATCTCTGCAACTTTTTCGTTTCAAGAAATTTGGAATTACTTCATCATTTGACTGGAAATTGTAAGAAAAACTCGTGAATTCTCAGAATCTGAGAGGATAAAAGATTTGACTCTTTCTTGAATTTATTGCGGCTTTTGCAATCTGGTCTTTAATGGAGCCGTCGGTGAAATTTGTCTCCGGTACAGCTGGCAAAACGTCGTCGTTTAGTGCTTCCGAAGAGCTAATTCAGCTGTAGAACGAAAAGTGGTACTGCTCAACTTACTGTATTGCCCTTTCCAACCACTCATTTTAATTTTTCGGTTAAAATAATAATTTACTTTCAATTATTCATTCACTTTTTTTTCATCTCTAAATCAATTAATAATGAATAAAGTAACTCATTTATTTTTAATAATAGTTTTTTTTTTATCTTTTCGATTTAAATTACTTAATAATTGACGATCCACGATGTCTAAACCAAATCCTAGGTAAACGAGAGGATCAAGAACCCACCTTAACCCGTCCCTCGAGGAGATAGGTTCGAAAGGAAGAAGGAGGGCTAATCGGATTCTCTGTAAAAGAGAGAACCGAGACCCATATGAACACACCTTAGCCTATCCCTCGGAGAGAGAGATCTAAATGGTTAATTGGAGCTAAAGAAGGAAAAAATTAGGTAGTTCGCTTAACAAACAAGGATGTCTTAACCAGATTCTCTCGAAAAGAGAGAACTGATACCCATCTGAACCCACCTTAGCCCATCCCTCGAGGAGAGGGATTCGAAGGGGGAAGGGTTAATTGGAGCTAGAGAAGAAAAAACGAGGTAGTTCGTTTAATGCTTTGACGTCCACAAAACCTTCGTCGAGACACTTGTAACAAATTTCCTTCGTTGATGTTGCTTCTTCACCATGCGAGGCCTGAAAAATAACACGAGCTAAGGTTGTATTACTCTCGCCTGACAAAGCAAACAATGTCGACATAAAAAATATAACTCATTATCTATAAAAAATACACGAGTCACTTCTCTTATTATCTCGTATTTTTTAGCTGAGACCTCTATATATATATATATATATTATAATTTTAATTTTAACAAATTTGAATACATTTTTTTTACTGAGAAAGAAAAAAAAATATTTATTATCGCCTCTATAAATTTTTAAAAAATATTTATATTTCTTATTTTCTAATGGGATAGTTATTATTACGATTTAACTAATTTCTATAAATTAACTCCTAACTAACAATAACTAAAACATAATAAATAGAAAGTAAATTAATAAAAATGATAATTTTACAATAAAAAAATAAATTTTATATAAAAATAAAAATTTATTATTTTTTGTTATCCATATTAATAATTCATGTTTCCGAATTCCAATACAATCTCTTCGCGACTTCCAAGAAACAAAAAAAGAAAATGTAAATATATAACAGCAGCCAATCAGAAAATGACAACAAGGCATATGGAAAAATAAAAAATTGTTTGTTTAATGATATCATCTGACAAATCAATGACGTGGCTGATCTGTACGCTTCTACCCTACGCTCTAAGCGAGCGTGAACACACGTTCCTAGTTTTTAAGAATTTCGAACAGATAATTAAAATTCAGAGTAATTTTTTAATTATAAATAATTTCATTTGCATTTGGTGTATTTATGAAATTTTAATTATTAATATAATAAGATAAATATATATTTTATAATAATTAAAAAAATTTGATAAACCTTTCTAATTCAACCTAATCCTACTTTATTTTTAAAATTATTATGAAAAATTAATAAAACGTTTGTGGTGGATAAATAAATTTTTTTTAAATAATTAAAAAAAAATTAACCTGACATTTTAACTCCAAATATATAGAATTGGTTTGAGTTGGGTTGTGAACTCTGTTCGAATTGTTTGAATGACCAGCTCAATCAACCCGATCTGAAAGATTTTTACAACTTAATTTAGTCTGTATCCACTGCTATTGATCATCGTCATCTTCTCGTCTTCTTGCAAAAAAAAAAATTAGGGGCTTCAATTTCTTATATTTTTTCAATGACTTTGAGTAGATCTGTAACGCACGATGATCTTCACCCATAAATTATATTTTAATTTTAATTAATTTTATTTGTTTTTAATACAAAAGTTGAAAAAGTGTGAAAATAAATGAACCTATTAATCATTTTTAAATTAAAAGTAGAAATATATATTAGATTATTTTAACATTTAATTTGAGATAAATGAGGAGCGTGTTTACACGCTCTGTTCAAACGCGTGTTGTTTATTTGAAGATTTGGGATCGTGGCGTAGGACAATCAATGCAGTTCTTAAACTTATTATTCATTGGTTCTTAAATTTACATATTCCATTTCGTAGTTTGAAAGTTTCGTTTCAAAAGGAACAAACGCCATTTCCATGATCGAAAGCTAAGCTAAGCTAAGCGCCTTTCTTCTGAATCTGAAATACGTGACAAAACTCCGTTGGTTCTCCCTCGAATTCTTCGTGTTTTGCTGCAGAAAAGAATATCCAATCTGTATTTTGGGAGACTGTATTGCTTTCTGTACTGAGAAATGGCTAGCAATGTTAAGGGAAGAACAACTTTGGAGGTTGGAGCTGATGGAGTCGCTCTTATCACGATCATTAATCCTCCAGTCAACTCACTTTCTTTTGATGGTATGATTTTCTGTTATTCATACTCGCCTTCTATGCGGTGTGATTTTACTCGATTCATCTATTTTGATCTCTAGTATGATCACTGTCTTCTTCTTGTGTTGAATTCGTTTTTGATAGATTTCGTGATTCCAACGTTTCTTCCATATCATTTTTTTTCAATGAATCACTTGAATTTACATAAATGAACGAAGAGCTGCGTATATTATGATTATCATCTTATTTCGATTTAAAACGGTTCAATCACATGACAAATTGGCAATGGCTGATTCGACAGAGCCGTAGGTTCAATAATTACAGTTATCTGTGTTACGAGTGTTGTTTTAATTGAGAATGGCTAATTTCTGTGCATGAATAACAATTGGAAAGAATTTGGGATTAGTTGTAAAAAACTGCGTTCGATTGCTACAATTATGAATTATACGACGACTTCACTTGCTTGAGATTTATGATTTGGGGACTTCGTATTAATTCTTGGGAAATTGTAGACTGACATCTGGCTCTTTGTTGTTCTTCTTCTTATTGATGTATTTATCTGTACTAAGAGCATTACTCATCTTTCTTTGTAATTTAGTATTATTCAGCTTGAAAGAGAGTTATGAACAGGCTTTGCAAAGAGAAGATGTGAAGGCAATTGTTGTTACAGGTTAGCGTGAAACAATTTTCATACGTCATTGAAAGGGAGTTATCAGAAATGTTAGAGATGTTCTAAGCCTTTACATCATTGGAGCAGGTGCCAGGGGAAAGTTCTCTGGTGGCTTTGATATAACAGCCTTCGGTGGACTGCAAGGTGGAAAGGGTGGGTTTAGATGTCTGTCTCCCATTGTCTCAGAATTTACTCTCAAAACTTTTGTTGACATCTTCTTAATGGATTTTTAGCGGTGGAACCACGGCCTGGCTACATTTCCGTGGATGTGATCACTGACATATTCGAAGGTATATTTCCACTCAGTTTGTTTAATTTACTCTCATCTTCCATTTTTCTTGGAGAGCGAGAGAGAAACAGTGTTTAATTGTTAGTTATGTTTTTCAGCTGCTAGAAAGCCAGCCGTTGCTGCAGTTGATGGACTTGCTTTGGGTGGAGGGTTAGAGGTGGCAATGGTATGTCTTGTTACATCTCTTAGACTCTTAAATTTTTGAAAAAAAATCGTTTATGATTTTGGGTTTTTAGGCATGCCATGCACGAGTTTCAACCAAAACTGCACAGTTTGGATTACCTGAACTTCAGCTTGGATTAATTCCTGGTTTTGGAGGTATGTCTGTGTCACTGTTTCTTGGTAGTTCTTTTTCTTGTTTTTATTTCTCGTAGTTGATTATCTAAGCCGTTGTCATGTATATGCACCCAAACGAACTTTACTTTAAGGTGTGGGCAGTTGTGATCTTATCAGTCTACCTAGTTGTACTTCACCTTGAAAAGGAAGGTTTAACAAATTACAGTTTGTGTTCTCAGTTGGATCCTTTTGATAGGATAGTACACAATGTTCTTCGTAATGTTTAGTGGATGAATAGAATAGATCCTTTAGTAACAACTTAATATTTGCATGAGCTGAAAAGAATTTGAATATTATATAATGAAAACAACAGGAGCCGACTGTTTTGAAACCTTCTACGATTTTCTTTTGCCCTTCTAATCTCAAGCTTCTATATTAATCAGGAACACAGCGACTTCCTCGTCTTGTTGGTCTTTCAAAGGCTTTAGAAATGATGCTGGTGAGATTAGTAGCTCATGCTTTGGATTTTTGACACCTTGCTGTAGAATAGCTTCATTAGCCATATACATATCTTCTGCTTATTTCTCTACCTGTCACTTTCAACGCGTCCATACTTGTTTATGCTTAAATAGACTTCCAAGCCAGTCAAAGGAGAAGAAGCTTTTTCTCTGGGACTTGTGGATGCTATAGTCCCTTCTGAAGAGTTGGTCAGCACTGCACGCAAATGGGCTCTGGATATCTCAGAGCGGAGGAAACCATGGATTATCAGTCTTCACAGGACCGATAAGTTAGAGGCTCTTGGTGATGCTAGAGAAATATTTAAATTTGCTAGAGCTCAGATACGGAAGCAGGCTCCAAATCTCAGACATCCACTAGTTTGCATTGATGTTGTTGAAACGGGTGTAGTCTCGGGTCCCCGTGCTGGACTTCTGAAGGTTTCTGTATTTCTAATGTTGTCATTTTCCATTTTCTATTGAAGAAAAGAGAAACCAAATTAACCTTCCTGAATTTCTTTTTGATGCTTATGGCAGGAGATTGAAGATTTTCAAGTACTTCTACATGCTGATACCAGTAAAAGCTTGATTCATATATTTTTTGCTCAGCGTGGAACAACAAAGGTTTGAGATGAAGATTTACTGAAAAATAAATGATCGGTTAAACTCATTTTTACTTCAGGATTTGAGAAAAAGACACAACCGTTGTTTATACGTTATGAGGTTAGACGTTTGTCTTAATTGTTCATATTGCTTCCTTTTTTTCAAATATAACAGGTACCTGGAGTTACTGATCTTGGGTTGACACCAAGACGTATTAGTAAAGTCGCTGTTGTTGGTGGAGGATTAATGGGATCTGGGATAGCTACAGCATTGATTCTTAGCAACTATCCTGTGATTCTTAAAGAAGTAAATGATAAATTTTTGGAGGCTGGTCTTGGTAGAGTCAGAGGTAAGCCAGGAATTTACTACTAATGATTGAATTTTTCAATATTCTTATTTGGTTTGTTTATGGCTTGCTATGTCAACATGTTAGCTAATCTACAAAGTCGAGTCCGCAAGGGGAAAATGACTTCAGAAAAATTTGAAAAAGCTATTTCCCTACTCAAGGGCGTCCTTGACTATGAAAGTTTCAAAGATGTGGATATGGTGATTGAGGTAATTCCCATGTCTTCTTCACGCACAAAAAGTATCAATCATTAATGTCAATTTGGTTGTGCTTGTAACAGGCTGTTATAGAGAACATCTCTCTGAAGCAACAGATTTTGGTTGATCTTGAGAAATATTGCCCTCCACATTGCATACTTGCTTCCAATACTTCCACAATAGATTTAGAGCTGATTGGAGAAAGAACACATTCTCACGATAGAATTGTCGGAGCTCATTTTTTCAGGTTTGCAAATTCATACCTCTCTACCATTCATGATTGTCTTGGCTTAGCCAGTTAGCCATTGAGTTTATGCTTCTGATGCAGTCCAGCACACGTTATGCCACTATTGGAAGTTGTTCGTACTAAAAGGACAGCTCCACAAGTAATTGTTGATTTGGTAGATGTTGGAAAAAAGATAAAGAAAACGCCTGTTGTTGTTGGCAATTGCACTGGTTTTGCTGTCAATAGGATGTTTTTCCCATATACTCAAGCTGCATTGTTACTTGTAGAACATGGAGTAGATCCATATCAGATCGACAGGGCAATTTCTAAGTTTGGAATGCCAATGGGCCCCTTCAGGTTTATAATACATAAAAGAATTTTGTGGTTCAACTCCATGCTTTTTCATTGTCTACCTTCAACTAACTTTGGTTCTTTTCCTTTAGATTGATTGATCTTGTTGGTTTTGGTGTGGCTATAGCAACCGGTGGTCAGTTTGTTCAGAATTTTCCTGATAGAACCTTCAAATCTATGATAATTCCTCTTATGCAAGAGGATAAGAGAGCAGGTAGGGTTACACCCCCTTAAACTTTGACGCTTGCATCTAAGATTCGCTCGCATGACACGTTAAAGTATCATCACTAGCCCAATAAATTATGAGCTAATTATCTATGTATTTTAGGAAAATGATTTAGGTACTTTAAGAATAAAGATACCTAATTATTTTAGAAAAATTATTTAGGTATTTTAGGAATAAATTGTTTAGATTCTGCTATAAATACTCCTCCACCCTATCAATTTTTTTATTAGTTTCTACAGAGTCTCTTGTAATCTCTTCTCGATTGATGTTCATAAAGAGTGCGAATGTTTCCCATAAAGAATTGTGTTGAACTTTGTACTTCCCAAAGATATTTTATTAATGATTCTGTTAGGTATCTTCATTTAACGGGAAGTATAGCAAGGTTGCCAAAAGCAGCCTACCATTACTGCTCAGTCTATTCGAGAGGGCTGACTAACGTTAATGATTGGGGTCTTATGGAATCATGTTCCATTAGACATGGACACTTCATTAAAAAGTAACTTGGTCATGGTATAAATTTCAGGTGAAACAACTCAGAAAGGTTTTTATGTCTATGACAAGAACCGCAAGTCCAAGCCAGATCCGGAGTTAAAGAAGTATATTGAAAAGGCCAGGAGCATGTCTGGCATTTCTGTAGACCCTAAGGTCTCGCTCTCTCTCTTTCTCTGTTTGTGTGTAGTTTGCTTGATATACATACCAAAATTACACCTGAAAAGTGTTTACTTCAGCCATTAGAAAGCTCTATGTAACGATTTAATGTTGAACTCTTGCACATCCTTTTGTGTGATCGTATGAGTGCAGCTGGCAAAGTTATCAGAGAAGGACATCATCGAGATGATATTCTTCCCTGTGGTGAATGAAGCGTGCCGTGTACTCGCCGAAGGTATAGCAGTGAAAGCAGCCGACTTGGACATTGCTGGTGTAATGGGCATGGGTTTTCCACCTTATAGGTTGGTTTCATTTAGTTCCGAGTTATAATTTAACATATATATTATATTTGATCGTTTATTATAGGCAAATATATAGATATTTGACTTCTACTGCGATTTACCATGGTATAATATTGGACCTTTTATTATAGTCAAATATATAGATATTTGACTTTTATTACGATTTACCATAGTATAATATTGGACTTTTTATTATAGACAAATATCTTAAATTTATTATTGTTCTTTCCATTTATTATTGTTTCTATATATTTTGTAATTTATTTGATTATTATAATTATTAAATTAGTTGAGCAGATATTCTCAAGTTAATTTAATAGACCTTAATGAATTACTATTGGTGATCACAGGGGAGGAGTGATGTTTTGGGCTGATTCTCTTGGATCAAAATACATCTATTCAAGATTGGAGGAATGGTCAAAACTGTATGGTGGATTCTTTAAGCCTTGTGCTTACTTGGCTGAAAGAGCTGCTCAGGGCGCAACCTTGGTGAGTTATCTTAACCACTACTCAGCCCTAAATGACATATCTTTTATACTCTAACACGACGAATCTATGAATGGAAATAATGACAATTATACAAAAGTTATGAAAAATGAAAAAAAAAAAAAAAAAATTAGTGAAAGAAAGTGTTTAAACATAGATTGGTAAGAGAGATTGTTTGCATTGTGAGATGGTGTAGAAAGAGAGCAGTTGGTGAGAAATTACATAGAGAAGCTAGTGAGTGTGTAGAGAGAAGGTAGTAAAAGAATGTGTGAAGAGATACTTATTAGAGTTTTTCGTTTTTTTTTTTTGGACGATGAGTGGAGATATGGAAATTTGAACTAGTCCAAGTCTACTGCCAGTAGATACTATCTTTTTTGGACTTTCCTTTCGAGCTTCTCCTCAAGATTTTTAAAACGCGTCTGCTAGGGAGAGATTTCCACACCCTTATAAAGAATGTTTCGTTCTCCTCTCCAACCAATCCTTTTTAGACTTTTCTTTTGAGCTTCCCCTTAAGGTTTTTAAAATGCATCTGCTAAGGAGAAGGTTTCCACCCAAAGAATCATTCATTCTCCCCTCTAACTGATGTGGGATCTCACAACCCACCTCCTTCCGAGGTTCGGTGCTTAGTTCTCTTTTCTAACCGATATAGGATCTCTCGATCGATCTCAATAGAGGTAATATATGTCAATTATCGTTGAGTTATGCTCACTTTAACGAAAGAAGATAAGTTATTGGGTAGTAATTAGGAAAAATAAGTGAGTTAGATTTATGGATCAAGAACAGCGTAAGCTCAAGCGATTAACACGTCAATCAATTACTTCTTTACCAAACACCCAACTCAAAAGTGCTTCTAGATTGAAGTTAACCATCAACATTTAACTAATTAAAAATACAATTTTATCAATTAAAAACACTCTCAACTAACCATGCCAACTATTTAATCAAATATCGATTATTACTTGATCAGTTAAAACTCTACTTGTACATGGAACTAATCACTCCTTTAGAAGGAAAAGGGTCCTCAAATATATTTGATAAACACGAACCTCCTTTTATGTTCATGTGCATTGACATATGTTATAGGGTATAGTACCAAATATCAATGGCAGTTCTCACGATAGCATATAAGACAATTGAAAAATTTATTATTTACATTTTTCTTAGTGGGTAGACTACTAATCTTTTGATTAAGAGCATGGGTCATAACTGGTTGAATTATATTGAAGTTGACTATTTGTTGTATCACATTTTGCAGAGTTCTCCTTCGAGTGTCTCAAAATCTCGTTTATAAGAAGATTTATCGAACGAAAAAACTTGGAATAAAATCATAAAGATGCCCAATAGTACTTGCTTTGGGTTTATGCATTGTGTATGTGAGGAACTCATAATTAAGGGGCCCTTAGAATGATATGACAAACAGGTATGAATCAAACTTCTACGTATCAATAATAATCAATTAAAAAGAAAACAGAAATTTATGTTTTTTGTCTTTGGATTCTTTTGAAAGTTCTTCATTTGTCTTGATGTCTTGGATGCGCATGTTAGCACGTCTTAATTTCTTTTTTTTTTCCTTATTTTTTGTTTCCTTTTTTGGGGCAGAAAGTTGTGGTCCTCTCTTATTAGATGTTTTTTAATTTGAATTTTAAAGGTCCTGATGGTTTTATTTTTAAAAATTGTCCGTGTTGGCCTATTTCATTAGTTTGTTTTTATCCAGTTTGATAAAAATAGTTTTCCCCCCATTTTTGGACGCAAGTTTGTAAATAGTTATTTTTTTTTATTATTATTTGCATTATTAGTGGTACGAACCAAGATAAATGTTACAATTTCAAAGTAAATTTTGTTAGACGAATATGACTTTCTACAATAGTATGATATTGTTCACTCTCTACAATAGTGTGATATTGTCTGCTTTGAACATGAGCTCTCATGGTTTTGCTTTGAGCTTCTCTAAAAGGTCTCATAACAATAGAGAGACATAAGCTCTCGTGGTTTTGCTTTAGGTTTCTCCAAAAGGCCTCGTAACAAAGGAGAGGCATAAGCACTCATGGCTTTGCTTTAGGCTTCTCCAAAAAGCCTCCTAACAATGGAGAGGCATAAGCTTCATGGCTTTGCTTCAAATTTTTCCAAAAGGCCTCTAACAATGGAGAGGTATAAGTTCTCATGAGTTTGTTTTGAGTTTTCTCAAAATGACTCATACATGGAGAGCATAAGCTTTCATGGCTTTCCTAAAAGGCCTCGTACCAATAGAAGGGCTTAAGCTCTCATGGCTTTACTTTTAAAAAAGAGTCATTCATGGCTTTGGTTTTGAAATTCCTCGAACAAATGGAGAGAATATTATTTAATTATAAGCTACATTAAAATTAGGTGGGACTGAGAAAAAATTACATAACTTGTCTGAATCAAGAATCAATTGGATTAAATCGAGATAGATTTGATTGAAGATCTCAAATTAAATTCAGGTAGGATCTATTATTATTATCATTATTTTGTTTGAAAAACAATAGAGTTAGCATATATATATATATAATAATGAAAAAGGTGAAAAAATAAAAGTAGAGCACACACACCCAAATGACAAATGAATGACATTCCCAACATTAAATTATGGAGTACACAATTCATATTTTTCACAGCAGCTTTGTTTAGTTTGTTTTCTTTCTCTCAACTCAGTCATGTCTCCATCCTCAACTCCTCTGATTGCAATAATAGCCCTACCCCCCTCCTCCCTTCCCCTTTCTGACATTTCCCCTTTTCCTTATTTGCTTTTCAGTCCCTCCACTTCNTTTCCACACCTTTATAAAGAATGCTTCATTCCCCTCTCCCACCGATATGAGATCTCACAATCCACCCCCTTCGGGGCCAGCGTCTTTCCTGATACTTGTTCCTCTCTCTAATCGATGTGAGATCTCACAATCTACCTCCTTTGGACCCTAACGTTCTCATTGGCACATTGCCTGGAGTCCACCCCCTTTCGGTACTCAGTGTCCTCGCTGACACACTGCTCGGTATCCATCCATTCCTTTTCTTTTTCCATGCAACCCTCCCCAATCCCCATAATTTCCCCACTTCGTACCCCTTTCTGACATTTCCCTTTTCCTTATTTGCTTTTCAGTCCCTCCACTTCTTTTCTATTTCCATGCAACCCCTCCCCCCTTCTGACATTTCCCTTTTAATTATTTGCTTTTCAGTCCCTCCACTTCTTTTCCATTTCCATGCAACCCCCCCAATCCCCATAATTTCCCACTTCTGCCCCTCTGTGAAATAAGTTGCTAGAGTCACAGCTAAGAGCTATCCTATATTCTGACCCCAACCCTGTAGCTCCGTATAAGAACCAGCTATCCTTCCATGTCTGTCACCTTCTCTTTTCGTCACAGTCATGCTAGAACTAGAGGGCATATTATTTAGCCCATGAATTTTGGCTAAATTACAAAACACTCCTTCATTTAAAAAAAAAAAATCTCAAATATCAATAATAATTTTGGAAAAAATTGGTGTTTTTTTTTATTTATAAACACGAATTTGTGACAAAATGGGTTATTATTTTTTTGGGGGGTTTGGTTTGTTTGGTTGTCTAATTATATTTGACTTCACAGTTAAAACTAGCTGTCTATTCCATTATCATGCACGTGCCCACATGTGATTATTTGGGGAAATTCTACTGTNAAAAAAAAAAAAAAAAAAAAAAAAAAAAAAAAAAAAAAAAAAAAAAAAAAACAGAAAACGTTACATTCAGAATTGACAAGTTACAAATTTGATATTACATAGACAAAATAGACAAAGCAAATTTCATTTTATGTTTTCATTCGATCCAAATTTTCATCCCTCTCTTTCATTTATCTTTTTAAGTTTGTACTGTGAGAAGTGGGGAAATCCACTGTGCTTTAATCTAAACGCACCTGGTTTTTGGTAAGGCGCCTTATGATTCCCGTGGATCTTCAGCCACTCATCAAACTGCATTGGAGAAAGTGATTAATTAATGGCACAGAATAATGGAAGTTGAAATCACTGTAGAAATGGGTGTTTTGATCGGAAAAAATGGCGATGTGATTTGATTTTGACTGACTGTTGTACTCACCGGAAAAAAAGAGTAACAGAGAAGCGGTGGATGTTTTCGTTTCAGCTTCTCACGGCTAACAATGATGGAATGGCGTTCAAATCCGGTGTTGGATTGTTTTCTGCTGCTTGTCTGATTATTGACCGTTTTCGATCCTTTGAATTTGATGGCTTGAAAGCTCTCATCGGACTTGCAAATGCCCACGCCCAGGTCCTGCTCCGGCCGCCGCTTACGATCGGCCCTGCTGCCGCTGCTCTTGCCGGAGTTGGTTTACGGCTGAGCTCGTGGGCGGAGGATGAAACGAAGTAGGAGGAGGAAGATGAAGAGGAGGAGGAAGAAGTCATCATGAATCCACTGAATAAACCGCCGCATTTTACTCTTTCTTTGATACAGTGGTGGTCGACTCCGGCGGCGTTGCGGTGGCTAGGGTTTCCAACGGTGGGGCCCTTCGACGACTTGCTTTCTCTCTGAGACTCGACTCGACGGAGCGTGCAGTCTCCGAAACCAGTAGAGATTCTCTCGAAAAAATCGCCGGAAAAGCTCCGGCTACCGCACCCGACGGATCTGGATCTCGAAACCTTCCGTTCAAACGACGTCGTATGGCTGTTAGGACTCTCGTCTTCCTCTAAAATGACGCCGTTTGCCGCCAGATTACCACCATTGCCCTTGTTGCTATTCTCCACTTCCCTCGCCGCAAGTGTTTTGGATGACGACGGCGCGTGGTGGTAGATAAATGACCAAAACCCCCCTCTCTTCCTAGGGCTAAAATCGCCGCCGCCGTCGTCGCCATCAACGGGAAACTGCCCTCTCCTCGGCGCCGTCGTAGACTTGCTCCTCTTGAAAACGACGTCGTTCATTCGATTACACTCAGCCCCAGCCGTAACCAATTTCTTCTTCTTCTTAGTCAACAAAAAAGGGATCCGGGCCCGCCTCGTATCATTATAGTGACAATCAACCCTATTAACTTTGAAATCAACACTTCTCGAAGCAGAGCCGCCTATCGAAATCGCATTCGACGGAGCACCACCACCACCGCCGCCGCCACCGCCACCTCCGCCGCCAACGACGGCAACAACATTACTCTCAGATCCAACCGACGGAGAAGAAGGAGAAGAAGACGAACCTCGAATAGGTAGCGGGAGAGAAGACGAAACCAGCTTTCCAAGCTTCTCTTGAAGACAGAAGGCGCAGATTCCACCAGGATTACTCCGGTAAGGATGATCCATACATTGCATTCCGTCAGCCATGTCGTCGTCGAGGCCAACGCCGACCTTGCCGCCGCCGCCTGCCGGAAGCGGAGCTTTGATGGCGTCGATCCTCATCATAGTTAGTGGAATAGAAGCAGATGTAACGTCTGAATGGGAAGTTGCAGAGAGTGGCAGAGAGGAATGGATGATGATGATGAAGAAGAAGAAGACAAATGAAAAATTTCAGACGGAGTAAAAGAAAAGTGAAAAATGCATTGAAGTAAGGGAGAAATGTGGGGATGAAACTGCAAACCAATTCGAGAGATTTCACGGTAGCACGTGGAATACTGACCCTTTTCACGATTTTTTTTTTCTTTTTTAATATTATATTTATTAATAATAAAATAATTTTTACAATTTAATGCGTCTTTTTTTTAAATTGATTTTAATATTAGACGACAATTAATGAAAACTAATTAAGTTAATTAATGCATAGGGTTAAAAGTAGACCTGAGTAGAAATTCAAGGGTAAAAATGTAAAATTGTAGAAGGGTAAAAATGTAAAATTGTAGAGTATACTTGACCGAATAAATTAAACTTAAATAAAAAATATAAGATTTATGAAAATTTAAACTCAAAATTTGGAATAAAACTATAATATTTTGAAATTTACTAAGTAAATACAAACTTAAAGATTACATAATATATATATATATAAATATATTATATAATTCATATGTTAAAATATATACCATACTCGAGAACTATTTTTTTTTTATTTTTTAAGGAAGAATTGTCATTTACATTTTATAAATGTTTTAAAACTATTTTAATAGTCCTTTTATTACGAGACTTCATTTGTAGCTTTTCGAGAACAGCCCATTTGAGATGTCAACTTCTCATTTCTACTGTTCTCAGTCACATTCGACTCGGACGTCATAGCTTCTTTCAATTCCCTTTACAAGTCCACAACGACATTTTCCGATTCCATTTTTTGCCTCCTCCATTTTGGCTTTATTACGAGTGATTATCTCAATCGTGTGTCGTAAATTCACTACATACTGTTGGACCTGATTTAGGTTTACATTGAGTGAGTCTCTCACATGCAAGCCAAATATGTTGAATTAGATTATCATTTTCTTCCGAAACATGTTCTCAATGGCAAACTTTGCACACAGTATTTACCTTTCCATCTCCAAATTGCTGACATCTTCATAAAGTGCTTATCAACCTCTCTTTAAATTTTTCAGATCCAAATTTCACGTTGGTTCAAATCCGACGCTCAGTTTTTGGGATGTTGAGGATAACTAATAATTTTTAAAAATTACCATTTTAGCCTTGTAATGTATTAAACTAAAATTACATTTTAGAATTACACGGAACAAACCATTAAAATATAATTAAAAAAAACACATTAAATAAAAATATGTTTCTGATCTTGACTTGGTCAAAGCAAGTGTTTTATTTTTCTTAAAGAAGTCGACCAAAGCCAAAACGGAAATAATTAAATAACCGCACATTTCTGCCGCGCATCCCATATAAAAAATGCCTACGTGTTCATTTTTCATTGGTTCAATTTTAAATCCAATTTATTATACGGGACCACGCTCTCCAAAGTCCAAACCACTCCACGTGTGATATTAAAAAATTCATTAATATTATTATATTTATGCCGTTGGTTTATAGCAGAGTTATTGTCTAAACTATTTATTATTATGAAACATTAATAAACTTAGTATTATATTTTAAAAAATTAATAAAATTATTATTTTATGTGGTAAACTAAATTCGTTTTTGTCAATTATATTAAATATAATATAGTTTAAGTGTATAATAATAGTTATACAAACTTTTAACAATGATGAATTAATCAATAATAATTTTCAATTATTATTTATATTTGAATATAATTTATTAATATATTAAATGGATAGAATTTAATAAGTTTATAAATAAAAATTAATTTCTGTAATAATTATTTATTATATATATATATTTACATTAAATTAATAAAAATATCTTTTAAACAAAAATATTCTCAAATTTTTAAAAATTTTAAAACTTTAAAACATTAAAAATTAGTTTTTTATTTTAATTTTTTTAATTTTTTTTAATTTTTTAGAAACTTCATTAATATCATTCTAACTTTTTAAAAATATTAAAAAAATTTAAGGATATTTTTATATTACATTTATATAAATTACAAATCTATTTTTAATTATTAATCGCTTAAATTATTCTTTTTTATAACTCGTCTTTTAAGTGTTTTTTGGTTAATTTTTAAAATTAATCCAAATTTTTAGATAATTATTTATGGAGGTTAAAGAAAAAAAACAAATTTGTTTGGCTAAAATTACTCAATAAGCTATTTTAAATAAAAATATTCATAAAAAATTAAATTCACGGATAAAGATGGGCCGAAAATTGGGCCGGCAAAGAATATTAATCGGGCCCAAAATTGTACGGAGGAAATTACGGGCTGGCCCAAATAAGATGGGTGCGGTCAGGAAAATATTGTGGTGGGCTTAGTTTTCGGCCCAATTAGGCTGGAGATCAGTGTTAGCAGAATCCACCACAGGCTCAGGGTTCGCAACACCAGTTTAGGCGCCATTTGTCTCGAAGCCGAGCAGACATCTCCTGCTGCTTCAGCTCCGAAGGGGTGCACATCGGAATCGGAGCTTTGTTAAGAACTGACTGTTTTCTCGCCGGAGGCGGCGAAGAAGATGCCAGGCCCCGCCTTAGAGATGGAGCCAGTAGAACCACAGTCATTGAAGAAGCTTAGCTTCAAATCTCTCAAAAGAGCTCTAGACCTTTTCTCTCCGGTCCACGGTCATGTCGCTCCTCCCGATCCCGAGAGGTACGGTTGCTAATTGTTTTAGTTCGATTATCCGCTGCGTAGTTTTGTAAGTTAACTGGAAAAGTTCATTGTGTGTGCCTGCGTGCGTGCGTGCGTGTGTTTTGTTTTGTTTGATTTTTTCTTCCTTAGATGCTTATGTGNTGCTAATTGTTTTAGTTCGATTATCCGCTGCGTAGTTTTGTAAGTTAACTGGAAAAGTTCATTGTGTGTGCCTGCGTGCGTGCGTGCGTGTGTTTTGTTTTGTTTGATTTTTTCTTCCTTAGATGCTTATGTGTGTTGGTTTAAAGCCTATAATTTCTAGCGGAATGACCTGTGTGTTTTCTTCGTTTCTTTTCTAAATGCAGCAAAAAAATTCGCATCAGTCATAAGGTTAGTTAATTTCTTTCTTACATGATTTTAGCCACTGATTGCGAACAGTGTTTGGAATACTCCGCTGTTATTTCAAGCTGCAATGGAGATTATCTTTATGCTCTGTTTTTCAATTCATAGATAAGTGTTGAGTACGGAGGATTAAAGAACACCGGAGCTAATTCTACTGGCCAAGCAAGTTCCGCTCCCGACAGCGCCCTTGGAACGTCAGCGCCTTCCAATGCCCTCGCACTTACTGGTATACCTAGCCTGTAATTTTATTTGTAATCTTACACTATGTCCTTAAATAGGCTAATCATCTGTAATAGGTTTGACGGGACTGAAATTCTATATGAATTAAGATCTGATTCAGTTATTCTAAACCCTAAGTACAAAGGGCTGATAAACACGTGCAGATGCACACCGAGATCCTAACTACTAGCGGAGATAGCAGGTTGACAGCTTAGTTACTAACTACAAATCTACCTCTAACTATCTAACTATCATAAATTCTTTATAAATTTAGAAGACCGTGTAACTGTTGATATTTCTAACGATTATTACGAAGAATTTGGTTATTGAGTTGGGTGGATTTCTCTGTAATGCAGGTCCGGGTAGTTCTGGAGATGCAAAGTCTGTAGCACAAAATGCACTGGTCGTTGGTCCAACTGTACAACCGAATGCACAGTGAGTACTGGCTATCACTTTCTTTCTCCATGTCTGTTCATCAAGAATATTTATTTTTGTGAAAAAAATATATTGATGTTTTCGTTCCTTTTGCACGAGTTTAGTGTTTTCTGTTTGGTTGATTTGGTGCTAACCTTTTGATGCTACCTTTTATTTCCAGAAACGATGGTGGCCTCCAGGGAAGAAGCTCAGCTATTATTTCTGCATCTGGTTCATCTGAAAGGTTTTTAAATTTTTGTAATTTTTTAAAAACCCAAGTGGTATGTTAGTGATGATGGAATTATATGCAGTCTTTGTAATGTATGAAATTTAACTATAGATTGGCTATAGTTGGAGTTTTGATATTCGCTTCCTTCCTTCCCTGCGTTTCAGGGGCTAGGGGCCATGGTTGACTGAATATGTGCAATTTAGTTGATTCGGAGTAGTTTGTCATAGTTCTAACTAGATTGATATTAATCTGGTACTTTGAGGACCCATGTAATTAATTGTTAAATCTTCAAGCATGACATGTAAAAAGCTCTTCAGTGCTTGATTTTATAGTACATGCTCTTAAGTTTTTTTTGGAGACGTAGGACATTTCATACTATGAATGATTATTTGACTTGCCTAAATTTATTCCACAAATTCCTGGTGCATTCTCCACAGTATTGACTTTTAACCCAGCTCTCTCTCTTTTTTTTTTTTTTCTTGTTGCTTTGACTCCTTTTAAGCTTGGTTCTTTCTTTTCACATTTTTAGTATTTGTGGTTTTTACCTGAAATAGTTTGCCTTTTGTTCTTATAGGATGTCAACATCTGCAATTATGGAAAGAATTCCAAGCAAGTGGCCACGTCCAGTTTGGCATGCTCCATGGAGAAATTACAGGGTTAGTTTTATTATTATTATTTTCTATTGATCTATTTGTTTATTATCATGGATATTAAAAGTGTTTTTGTTGTAATTTATTTAAATGAGAAAAAGTTGGATGAGGTTTGAAGTTTTGATCTTATGGACCAATTTAAACTTGTGTATAAATGTCCAGTCTTCCACATTTTATTCGATAACTATGCACTGGTCGGTAGCCTATTGATGCTTAAATACTGATGAGAAACTTCAAAGAAAGCTCCAAAATTGGTCCTTGTCTCCCTCCATTTGCTGCCTTTGCCTTAAGGAGGAGGAATCATTGGATCACTTGTTTCAGCACTGTCAATTTTCTTCTAAAGGGTGGTCCATTTTGTTTAATATCTTTGGGATGGTCGGCTGCCTTCCCAAGAAGATTAACAATTAGTTGCTAGATGGGCTTGATGGGAAATGTTTTGTTGGAAGGGGAAAGATCCTTTGGAGCTGTGCAACTTGATCTTTCCTTGGGTATCTTTGGAATGAAAGAAATAGTTGGATGTTGGAAGATAAATATGGCTCCTTGATTCTTTTTGTGTTTTTGCTCAACATACGGCCTTTGGTAGTGCACAAATTGCACCAAATTCTTTTTGTAATTATAGCCTTTTAATTACTATTTTTGATTGGAAGGCTTTCCTTGATTAGATCCTTGGGAAGGGTATTCTCAATCCCTAGCCCTTAGGCTGTTATTATTTTTGTGTTTTTTGTTGAATGGACACATGCCTGTTTCTTATCAATAAATAAATAAATAAGCTTTCTTTTCTGAAGCAGTGATTGCAAATGATGCGACATGGAGTTAGAAAGTACATTATATTTGGGAAAAATACTAATGCAGAATAGTAACTGAACTGATGACTGCATACTGTGTTTTCAATTTGTATGCCCCTTTCTGTTGACGGCCGTTTATGATTTAACATCATATGGATTCCTGAGTATCTTGCATGTGATATTTGCTACTTCCTGCTCATAAACAACCAACACTCTTCTTTTGGTGTATAGGTCATAAGTGGTCACTTAGGGTGGGTAAGGTCTGTTGCATTTGATCCCAGTAACACGTGGTTTTGTACTGGATCAGCCGATCGCACAATCAAGGTATGCATGGGTTCGATTTTGGTTTGTTATAGTACCATTTATAGCTTAGTTTTTTCCCTTTGATAAAAGTCATTATCTTTGAGTTTTACTTGGATGAAAATCGAAGTGTCATTTATTTGTGATAATTATAGGGATCTGTTTCTTCCTTCTAGAATAGTGAGATACGAAATAAATCCAAAGATTGGTGTATGGTGCTGGAAATATATGCACCAAAACTTTTGGGGATCTGTTGTAATCAAAGTATTCGATTAAGAATGTTGATGATATATTCACCCTGTCTAGAACCATGGAGACTAGAAAAACACTCACCTCTAAGTCCAGCTAAAAGAGAGAAGAATTGTAAAATTCTGAAGATAGAGAAAGCAGCAGTAAGATATTAATATCCTGATAGTTCATGAAAGGTCTTACCTCCCTATGAAAGGGTTTTCAATATATTTAAACTGCACTACTAGCAAAAGCTTGGAGTAAAAAGTCTTTCATATTGCTAGTTACCTTCTTGCATAGAAAAAACTCAACCATCTACCTCCACAATTGTTACGTCAGATTACACAATAGAAATAAGTGATTGACATCCTTATGTGATCATTTCGTACACAAAACCACAAAGCAGGGGAAAAAATTTGTGGGATGTTGCTTATTCCTATCGTGTACTAAGTCAGAGCTGGTAATCCTTTGACCTTTTATCCTCACAGTTCAAATTTTTCTTTGACATTTTTCTCCCTTTTTTTCTATAAGAAACCTGGAATAAAATAACTATAGGGAAAGAAAACATCCCAAGGGTTGGGGGAAGAAAGATCCCCCTCCTAGAGAGACTAATTACGATGGCTTTTCCAATTGTTATCTGAGGGATTTGTTAGAGGCAGTTAACTGTACATTGCTTCAAAAAAAGAAACAAAAAAAAAAAAAAAAAAATTCAAAACTAGAGTTCTTATCTTCAAAAGGTCTCTGATTTATTTACAGCCAACTGCCCCACAGTCCCACTTCAAACCTTTGATTGCCAATCCCCACAGCACCTTTGTTTTTTTTTTGAGCCCCCAGCCGTTTAGATCTTCCACCAATCAACCAGTTCTATCCGATTCAGGAGGCAAATTGCTAGGTCAAAACTCAATAGTATCAAGATGAAAATCCCATTCTTTTGAAAATTAAACTGTGGTGGAAGGAAAATATGGTCTAATCGTCTAAGGACTCCTCTCTTAAACAGAGTCTGAAAACCGATGGGAGAGGGCCCACCATTTACACTTGTATAATGCGTCGTGTATCAAGCCCCCTATAGGTGAGGGACCAAAGGAAAACCTTGACCTTCTTAGGAACTTTGAATTTCAGTATTATGTTTCATTTGGATCCCATGTACTTTCAGTCCTGGTATTTAAATCATTTGAATTAAACTTCAGGCTGAGGAATGCTGTAGGATTTGGTAGTTGGCCCCAGTCTTGAATTCAGTTTAAGGAGGTTGTAAGATTTACTGTAGGTCAGAAAATAAATTAACCGAGAATAAGTTTTGCATAATTATTAGAAATATTGCTGCATGAACTGGAAACTACATTGGAAATTCAGTTATACCTTTTCAATTTTGATCAATTAGATTTGGGATGTTGCGAGTGGGAAGCTAAAACTCACATTGACAGGCCATATTGAGCAAGTTCGAGGTCAGTTCTTATTCATTTATATCTTAGCGTAATTAATTTTACTGGAGCTTACTGCTGTTTTGGAGATATATCTTAAGCACAATTTTGTCACTAGGTCTTGCTGTCAGCAACAGGCATACCTATATGTTTTCAGCTGGTGATGACAAACAAGTTAAATGCTGGGACCTGGAACAGAATAAGGTTTGCATGGGTTCTTATCATTTATCTGTAGGGAGCTCAATCCTTGATGTGAAATGGTGAGGAAACCAAATTAATTTTTTTTTCAGGTTATTCGCCATTACCATGGTCATCTGAGTGGTGTTTACTGTTTGGCTCTTCATCCAACAATCGATGTTTTGCTCACTGGGGGACGTGATTCTGTCTGCCGGGTATACATTTTTACCAGTTTCTTTGATCTATAATTTTATGGATTATTCAAGTGAGGTTCTTTCCCGGCAAGTGTTACTGGAATGAATGGTATCATGTGGTTGATAGACATTTTTCTTCTAGGTGTGGGACATCCGAAGTAAGATGCAAATTCATGCCCTCTCTGGACATGATAACACCGTTTGCTCAGTTTTTACTCGACCTACGGTATCCTCTCTCTTATTTTTACTTCCTATATTTTGGTCATATTAATTCCTTTTCAATAGACTTTTTACTCATGGTCTCTCTTAGATAGATCATTTTCTTCTGTTCCTGCATAATATTAGTTTCTCCTCTTCTCACTTGATGCCTCCTTTATTCTGCATGATCAGGCCTAGATGTTCTATTTGTTATGGTTCTGGGATGGTTGCAACTTTCTTTAGAACAGAAGAAAAACAGTGCTGGGATTATTAGAACCTGTTTATTACTAATATACTCTTTGAATATTTGCAGGATCCACAAGTTGTGACTGGCTCCCATGACACAACTATTAAGTTTTGGGACCTCAGATATGGTAATATAATGCATTTTACTACTATGCCATTCAGTTTTTCCTTCATTTATACGCTCATTTTCTGTGCTTGGCAGGAAAGACAATGACAACTCTGACATACCATAAGAAATCTGTTCGGGCAATGGCATTGCATCCTAAAGAGTATGATATTCCAAACTAATAAAATAACTTTAACCATATTTGTTTCCAATGTCACTGCTTACATTGTATATACGTTTTATCCCTTGCTCCTTTTTCAGGAACAGTTTTGCATCTGCTTCAGCTGACAACATCAAGAAATTTAACCTTCCCAGAGGGGAGTTTATGCACAATATGCTGTGAGTTCTATAAAAAGCATGCTATGCATATAATTTTAAAAAAAAGATTTGGAATTTTATATTATTAATATATTTCTGATGAAGTGTCTCTAACAACTCTATTAATTCTAAAATTTGTCTATATGTGAGAATATGTTAAAAGGAAACCAAAGGCCTTTTATAAAATGGTTACCTAAATCTGTTTTCACTGAACTTCTATTTTAGAAAACACTCTGGAGCATTTTTGTGAACTTTGACCACAGTTTTCACTTAGGGGTACTAGACCTTTGAGGATAATTTATTCTTTCATTCCTAGTCTTCTTGGACAAGATTTGTATGAGGCCCTATGTTCGTTTCTATTCATGCAATGACTTGGTTAATTTGACCGATTGGGGCTGTGTTAAGTGATTTCAACGCTTGGATTCCACATTTACTGCCATAAACGTGGAATTAATTCTTTTTGAAAAAGGAGCAGAGAAGGAATTGAACTAAGTTATTTATGATCCTAGCTTTTTCATGCGAAGTTATTGGCACTTGCTTAACAATTTTGCTACCGCTACTATTGTTAGGTCTTCATTAGTTAGTCTTTATTCAAGAATTTGGACCATCTTCTGGATTTTTTCTGGAGGTGATGACAATTGTAGTGCCATTAAGATAATTCCAGGAACAGCCTTGTGCAGGCTTTTCTTTTTACATCTTGTTCCCCCGACTTAGAAGTCCTACTCTTTTTCTGACGAGTGACGACTATATTTTCATGCTTTTAAATATATTAATTTCCTTCTAAAGAAAAAAGACACGTAAATTTTGTAGTCCATCAGATAATCAGAATACATGATATTCCATTATCGTGCCTCTTTTGTCCTCAGTTCTCAGCAGAAGACTATAATCAATGCAATGGCTGTCAACGAGGAGGGTGTTATGGCGACTGGAGGTACTATTTTTCTGTCGTTACCAAACTTGGGATGGAAATGTTATTGGATAAACTAAATTCATCATCTATTTTTTGTTTTTCTTTATTATACATATGAATTTTCCCCCTTTTCTGGGGTTCCTTGGTTGTTCTTATTTTCCCTAGGAATGGCTGGACATAGCTTTTGGTGACGGGTTATCATACGCCTGTTCGCCCCATAATTTCCAGTTCTTTTTATTGGAGAAAATTAAATGTTAAATTCAATCCCAAACTGATTGGAATGAATATTAGGGCATTATCAGGATATTAGGGGTATATTAGTAATTAGATAGGGAGTTGTTAGGGTATGTTGGTTATAAATAGAGGGTGTGTGTCAGGAAGGGAGAATTTAGGTATTATTTTGGTGAGTGAATTAGAGCCTGCGAGCGATCTCATCAGGGGAGGGTCTTATGTCGTTTTGGTTCCTATCACATATCTCATGTTTAGAATTGTGTTTCCTTGGTACTTAAAACTATTAGTGACTGTTCAAATAAATATGCTACTCAAGTGTCCTAGTCAGTTAAAAGGTTAAATTATTAACAATACCCCTAAACTTTTTAAAACTTCGAAATATATATATATATATATAAACTTTGAAGAGTGTTTTAAAAATACTATTGAACTTTCAGATCATCATTAATACCTTTAAACTTTTTTTAAAACTTAATAAATACCTTCAAATTTGTTTAAAAAGTTGGAAAATACTCCTAATGCTAGTATATGGATAGAACGCACTATATTTTAAAGATACTCATGAACTTTCAAAAGTAGCATTCATACCCTTAAAAGTTTTAAGTGTATTAATGTTATCTTTTATAGTTCATGGGTGTTTTTGAAACATGGTGTGTACTAATGGTTCCGTTCATATACTAACGGTAACGGTATTTTTGAACTTATAAAAACAATTAAGGGTATTTTTTTGAGTTTTTAAAAAAGTTGAAGGGTATAAATGAAACTTTTGAAAGTTCCAAATAAAGTATTAATGATTTTCATCTAACATTAACGGTAGGGGTATTTTGTAACTTTTTTGAAAGTTTTAATAAGGGTATTTTGAGATTTCTTTAAGTTTATGGGTATTATTGAAAGTTGAATGATATTCATGCAAAGTTTAGGGATATTTTTGTTAGTTTAGCCTTCATTAAATCTACCATTCTAATATTATAACAACAAATTATCTATCATGAAGGTGACAATGGTAGCTTATGGTTCTGGGATTGGAAGAGTGGTCATAACTTTCAGCAATCGCAAACAATTGTACAGCCTGGTATTAATCTCTTCTTTGACCTTGCTTCCCTTCATTTTGTCATTTTATCGAAAACTCGTTAAGTTGACGAATCCTCCATTTCAGGCTCGCTGGACAGTGAAGCCGGTATCTATGCTCTCTCGTACGACATAACTGGTTCGAGGCTTTTAACCTGTGAAGCAGACAAAACGATCAAAATGTGGAAGGAGGATGAAAACGCTACCCCAGAAACTCATCCCCTCAACTTTAAGCCACCCAAAGATATCCGACGATTCTAGACCTCCATTCCCGACACGGTCAGTGTTCTTTCGAGTTACTCATATGCATCGAGAAGTTATGTAGGCTTAGAACTGTCTGGCCCCCAATCGATACATGCTTGTCCTCATGACTAGAAATGACCTCTTAGCTTATCATTTTTATTTTTGTATATATAAACAATTAAGTTGGATCTGAATTATCTGAAACTTAGGTAATTTTCCTAAAGAACTTGTAATTTACCTTATTTCTACTTCCTACAAAGTTGGAATATTTAGAGTATGTTTTCTGATGGATCTTCAATTTTTTCTATGAATAGTTGAACTATTATAGTCATCATTGCTGATGCTCTCACTCATTTTTCTTCACTTTTTTTTCCTTTTTTTTTTTTACTCCAACTTGGAGATGCCATTTTTTGCACTAATTTGATTTGAGTTGGAAGTGTTAGATAAAAAGAAAAGTCCCACGTTGGCTAATTTCGGGAATGATCATGAGTTTATAATCAAGCAATACTATCTCCATTGGGATGAAGTCCTTTGGGAAAAACTCAAAGTAAAGTCATGAGAGCCTGTGCTCAAAGTAGACAATATTGTTCTCAAAGTACAATATCATACCATTTGTGGAGAGTCAGAGTCATGTTCAGTGCTGTTCATTAGGTTAAAAAAATCATTCCAAACAAGTTTATGTTTCATACCCTGTTTTAAAAAGTTTAAAAATATATTCATTAGGTTTAAAAAATACTCTCGAATTAACACTATTTGTCTTTATTTTGAAAAAAAAAATTGTTAGGATGGTTTATTATTTTTAATTTAAAATAAAAAATTATAGATATTTTTGAAGTTTTTTTTAAAAAATTTATTTTTAAAAAGTAAAAAATGAATATTTGGAGATCTTTTTGAAAGTTTACAAATTACTTTTAATTTTATTATTTAAAACTAAGGTATTTTTAATTTTTTTTTAGTTGGAAGTATTTTGAGATTTTTTATAAAAAATTTATGAAATTTATTTTTTTTAATCAAAAATAAGTAATTTTATTAATATAGCATTTTAAATTTTATTTGAATTATTTGGACCCAAAAGTTTGGATTATTAGTAAACGGTTTAGGAACTGCAGCCACGTTAGGTCTTTACTTTACAAGTCGCTGCTTACGTGTCATTGTTTTATTGGCTAAAATCCCAACCAGCTTCGAGAAGGTGGGCCCACATTGAAAATAATTATTATTACAGTTATTTTTCTCTTTTTAATATTTCATTTTTATTATCCATTTCCAAAATTGTCAAATGCCCAACTAACCCAACATGGACAAACAAATAAATCAACTTTATTCCAAGTACTCTTTCGGCATGGGTTAATTTAGGGAATGCTCGTGAATTTATAATATAAGAATACACTCTCTATTGGTATGAGGACTTTTGGGAAAGCCCAAAGCAAAGCCATGAGAACTTATACTCAAAGTGGACAATATCATACCATTGTGGAGAGTCGTATTCGTCTAACATCCTTAACACTCTCTTGTACTATAACACGTGTATCACCCAACATGACATAAAAGGCACGATATGACATAAAAGGCACGATGACTTGGACATTTTCTTCACCTTCTTCCAGCTTATCACTAATAATTTTCTCTATTCATCAGTCATGCATGATTGGATCTCCATTAGTCTCTACCGGAATTGATTCGATTGTTGTGATTTTGTAGTAGATATTGACGTATTTCATTCCGTATAGGAAATATGAGATCAAAGAAGACGATCCAATAGCTACTTCAAGACGTTTCAGATGAACCTTAAATCAACGACAGTAGGATATGTACTTTACACGTGAAAGGTCAACTAATTTTAAATATTTATAAAATAAATGAGTTTTGAAAGTGCTTAGAGGATGCAAGTGTCCCTTTGTTCTTTTCAAGGCTCCATCTCATCATAGGGTAAAAATTAGACACGTGTATTATATAATTTAAATAATTAATTTAAAAAAATCAATGTTTTGGACTTGAAACAATTAATTATGATTTTAAAAAAAAACTCGTATTATTTTATTGCATAAAAATTATTAGTATTATATAATGAATATCGATAAAAATTAATTAAATAAAAAAAACATATGGACTAAAATTAGATATTTTAAATAAGTATGAAATTCGGATTAAAATGCCTTTTAATGTTTATTTAATAAATAATTAATTGGGGCTTATAAATAGGGGTATTTACTTGAGATGCCCCAATAGTGTAACCTATCCAATTTGTTCGCTTTAAAAGAACGATTATAAGGCGAAATTTCATGCACGAAAGTCATCGTCCCATTCTTTCTTACACTAATGCTCAAATCTCTCTCTATGTTCTCTTGAAACTTTGAATCTCATATCATAAGCTCTGCGGATTTCAAATCTCTGGAAATTTTCTCGGGGAAGTGAGATTGGATTTTGTTTTCAGAAGATGAATTCTGAGTTGTTTCGAAGAAATCAATCGAATCCGACGCTACAAACTCATGATTCCGTGATTGGTCCACCGAGGACTCCGGCAGGTTGTTCAAGCAAATTCAGGAGTCCGATCCGTTACATGCTTCGCGAGCAGCGTCTTCTCTTCGTTTTCGTCGGTATTGCGATTGCAACTCTGTTGTTTAACGTTGTCCGTTTGACTTATCCGTTGGAGTTTCGTGATGATCAACGGTATCGAGCGGAGTTGAATCCTTTCGTTCGATTGGATTCGTCGATCCCGATGCGGAGAGTTCTGTACGAAACTCGCCGTGAAGGATCGCTAGGGCGGGTGAATATGGCGGGTAAAGTCCCGCCGGGATTGAAGAAGAGGAACCTGAGGATCGTAGTTACCGGCGGCGCTGGATTCGTTGGAAGCCATCTCGTGGACCGTCTGATGGAGAGGGGCGATAACGTGATTGTCGTTGATAATTTCTTCACCGGCCGGAAGGATAATCTGGTTCATCATTTCGGAAACCCGAGATTCGAACTGATCCGACACGACGTTGTCGAGCCGATTCTATTGGAAGTTGATCAGATCTTCCATTTAGCTTGCCCTGCTTCTCCTGTTCATTACAAATTCAATCCCGTCAAGACAATCATATCCTTCTTTTTCTTCTTTCTCGATTTTCTAAAAATTTAATTTCAAGATATTTATTCACTTTTTCAGAACAAATTTCTTTCAAATCGTATTATCTCTAATCTTAGGGCTACAGAAATAGTGCAGAGCATGAATCTATTGAATTACTCAACTTCAATTCTCGTTTATAATAGTAGTTTCAGAATTAATCTCGAATTTCCTTCTCTGAATCTCTGTGTTCTTCTGACATTTCTTTTTTCTATTGAGATTATCCATTCTCTGTTTGTATTTCTGCAACCTCCTTTTTCGATTATGTGATTTGGTTTCTTTAACCTGATTGAGATCACAAGACCAATGTCGTCGGCACATTGAACATGCTAGGGCTTGCGAAGAGAGTTGGCGCTCGGTTTTTGCTGACCAGCACCAGCGAAGTCTACGGCGATCCGCTCCAACACCCGCAGGCTGAAACATACTGGGGCAACGTCAACCCCATCGGTAACCCTCTGCCATGGCTTCCAGTGCTCTGTTTTTTCATTTCCTCCATTTTCGTTTCGTTTACTGATTATGCTCCTTGCCGCCAATCGGCCTTCTCTTTGCAGGTGTTCGGAGCTGCTACGATGAAGGAAAACGCACGGCGGAGACTCTGACAATGGATTACCACAGAGGCCTTGGCATTGAGGTCGCAACTCCACTTTTTACTGAAAGCTCTGTTTAGCCAAATGTTAGTTAGAAAATTAGAGTAGGCAGCCATGATTGGAATCTGCCATTTTCTTACAGGTCCGGATTGCTCGGATATTCAACACTTATGGACCACGGATGTGCATCGATGACGGACGAGTTGTGAGCAATTTTGTAGCACAGGTACGCTTTCTGTTAATGTACGGCCACTAAGAGTTCATGGCACGTGGTCCCCACTGTATATTCTGTTGCAAAACAACCATGTGCTTGTAATCCTAAAACCCATCAAATTCTGCAAGCAATTTTAATAACCAAATAAAAAATTATTTATTTAGGAGTGTAGTGATTTCATGTTGTTCAAAAAGTCTGGGTTCGAATCCTCGTGTATATATTTTAATCTCTAAAATGCTATAAATGCTAGAGTTTTAAAAGTTTTATTTTTATAATATCATAACTATTTTTAGCTAAAAATAAATTTTCATAATTAAAAAAATTCTGTTAATCTTTCTCTCTTAGAATAAGTATAGTTTAATAGTAATTGACTACAGGCACACATGTGTCATTAGGTATTGTTCTTGAAAAACCCATTTCAAGAGAAATCGTCTGAGACAATATGTTCGCCCTATGCCACAGGGTAGCAAGACCCATTTCAAAGCAAGTCTCCCGAGACACTCGTCTAGGCATGCTTGTCTTGTGGCACAGGGTAGCTAGACCCATTTCAAAACAAGTCACCTGCTCGCCCTATGCCATAGGTTAGCTAGACTCATTTCAAAGCAAGTCTCCAGAGACACTCATCTCGGCATGCTCGCCCTGTGGCACAGGGTAGCTAGACCCATTTCAAAACAAGTCGCCCGCTCGCCCTATGCCATAGGTTAGCTAGACCCATTTCAAAGCAAGTCTCCAGAGACACTCGTCTCGGCATGCTCGCCCTATGACACGGGGTAGCTAGACCCATTTCAAAACAAGTCGCCCGCTCGCCCTATGCTATAGGTTAGCTAGACCCATTTCAAAACAAGTCGCCTGCTCGCCCTATGACATAGGTTAGCTAGACACATTTCAAAGCAAGTCTCCAGAGACACTCGTCTCGGCATGCTCGCCCTATGACACAGGGTAGTTAGACCCGTTTCAAAACAAGTCGCCCGAGACACTAGTCTAGGCATACTCACCCTGTGCCACAGGGTAGCTCGCTTAGGCCACAAGCGATGAATTCGAGTTGGTTGACTCCGTACCTTATTTTTGAGTTATTTTCCATACTTCATACATAAATGTGACTTTGGCAAACAGACGTAATGAAGCGTCTATCCGGTGTCCGATTGATATCAAATTGGGCTTATTATTTTTGGAGTTTCAAATTTCCATCTCCGAACATTGATTTGGACACTTTTGATCAGAATAGTAACATTATATTTCGATCTCTTATTCCATTCACGTGTACATTGAATTTTATGGCTCACGAGCATGTAAGACTATAAAATTTACCCCAAAAAGAACGTTATTAAGTTGTCAAAAACTTGCATCTATATTGGGTAGACGTTAGGTTAGATTAAATTTTGTACAAAATCCTAATAAATTACTCTGTCAAAACCCCCCACAGGCATTGAGAAAGGAGCCGTTGACAGTTTATGGAGATGGCAAGCAGACCCGGAGCTTTCAATACGTTTCTGATCTGGTAAGGCCTTTAAATATATTTTTATTTATTCATCTATCATCATACAATGACTGTTAATATTATATCATAAATTGGAAATGGAACTCAAATTAGGATAATCTAGAGAAGAAACTATCATATATACATATAATATATAGTTTTTAAATTAAAGTTTTTGTTGGATCTGTTCAATAAACTCACAGGTGGAGGGTTTAATGAAACTCATGGAAGGTGAGCACGTGGGCCCTTTCAATCTCGGCAACCCCGGTGAATTCACTATGCTTGAACTTGCTCAGGTCAGCTCTTTACTCCCTCGAACTTCTAGTGCTAAACCAAATCTAGTTTTAATGTTGGAATGTTTAAATTTATTTTGTTTTGAACCGATAGTTTTGATCCCGTGTGATGATGTGACGATGTGAGACGAGAGATTTGTTAAGTATGCTTTAAATTTTAATTCGAAAGAAATTTGAAAACCCATATAGAATTAAAATATTAGAAAAAGGTTTGATCCCGTGTGATGATGTAATGATGTTACACGGAACTAAGAGTTATGAACTAGACATGTAGAAATTGATGGATATGAACTATTGTTTGTATTTTGTGAGTTCGAACCGAAAAAATACGATTAGAAGTTCAAACTTTAGTCAACTAATTTTGAGTACCGAAATGAAAGTTATTATTAAACTTTGTTCGTATCGACCAAGATGGATTGTGATGTGCAGGTAGTGCAAGAGACAATAGATCCAAATGCAAGGATAGAGTTCAGGCCGAACACAGAAGACGACCCACACAAGAGGAAGCCCGACATTTCCAAAGCTAAGGAGCTTCTTGGTTGGGAGCCCTCTGTGTCCCTTCGTAAGGGCCTTCCCCTTATGGTTTCCGACTTCCGTCAGCGCATCTTCGGCGACCTCAAAGACGACGCCTCCTCCTCCTCCTCCTCCTCCTCCGCCGCCACCCTCTCCGACCTCTCCACCACCTCCTCCGTCTAGTCACACCTACCTCTCTTCTCAAATACACTTTAGAATAAGAGATCTCTCAGTTACTTCCCCCAAAGAATCACATTTGGCAGACCGAAGACAGCAAAGAGGGCCGGGGAGGGATCCCATTCATCCAACCTCTTTCTTTCTTTCTCTGCTAATCCACAATTTTTATTCTAAGGGCCTAATTTACCTCTCTCCCTCCCCTCTTCTCTTCTCTTCTCTCTTCTCCGCTTTTTGTCAAATTTTCCTTCTTTCTTCTTTGCTTCTTTTCATTTTGTACAAGTTTGAACTTTTGTGGTTATATGTTTTATGAATCTACATGGTAATTCTTTTTTAATCAATATAAATATATAACATTTTGATAAGTTCGTATCTTTTTTGGAATAGCTAGCGATTCGAGAAGAAGATGGTCAAGGTAGCATGCTTCCCACCCACTACATTGATGTGCAGATGTGTATGTAGTAGTAGTTGTAACAGCTCATGCTTAACGTTAATAGATATTGGTTGCTTTGACTTGTTACGTATCACCGACTACCTCACGTTTTTAAAATGTGTCTATAGTAGTAGACGTGCAGATGGTCAATGTAGCATGCTTCCAAGCCACTACATTAGATGTGCAGATATGCGTAGTAGTAGTTGTAACAGCTCAAGCTTAATGTTAATAGATATTGTCTGCTTTTACCTGTTATGTATCATCCACAGCCTCACAATTTAAAAATATGTATATAGTAGTAGATGTGCAAGTGGTCAAGGTAGCATGCTTCTAGTCACTACATTAAATGTGCAAATGTGTATGTAGTAGTAGTTGTAACAGCTCATGCTTAGCATTAATAGATAGTGTATGCTTTGGCCTGTTACGTATCACTGACAGCCTCATGATTTAAAAATGTGTCTATAGTAGTAGACGTGCAAATGGTCAAGGTAGCATGCTTCTAGTCACTACATTAGAGGTGCAAATGTGTATGTAGTAGTAGTTGTAACAGCTCAAGCTTAACGTTAATAGATATTGTCTGCTTTAGCCTCTTACGTATCACTGACAGCCTCACGATTTAAAAATGTGTCTATAGTAGTAGATGTGCAGATGGTCAAGGTAGCATGCGTCCAGGTCACTGCATTAAATGTGCAAATGTGCATGTAGTAGTAGTTGTAACAACTCAAGCTTAACGTTAATAGATATTGTTTGTTTTTGCATGTTACTTATACTGTCAGCCTTACAATGCTTCGGTTCTCTCTCCAACTAATTAAGGAGATGTTAAAAATTAATTATTTATTGAAAATGCAAAGACTATTTTAAAATTTATTAAAAATAACCAAATTAAGTATTAAAATAAAATAAAAGGCGGAGGGTGTATTTTTACCAAAAATTTAATTCCCAGAAGTATTTAATATCCACGTGGCATCCGATGAGAGACTGCTGTGAGAAAGGCTTTTAAGGCTTTTAAGCGGGAAGTTAAAATTCAAAGATTCGAACACAACTAGAGACGTCGGCGATTTATCGCGACCGACCTCCGAACTTCACACTTCACAGCCATGGAGGAAGCCGTTTCTCGAATCCTCACAGAGCTCGAAGAAGCTCGCTGTTTCGACGGCTCTACAAATCTCCATTCTCAGCCTCCGCCGCCGCTCTCCGATTCCGCTCTCTTCGACCTTCAAAGCTTGTTGGACAACTCAATCGGTACCGATGAACAACAACCAGTCGATCGCCTCTACGAAGACCTCTCTGCCAAATCCCTGTCTCCGTCCTCCCTCATACGCGCCATCGTCTCCGCCATGGATGAGCCTTCCCCTCGCATTTCAATCTTAGCCTCTAAAGTCTATTTGTCCCTTCTTCTGGCCCCAAATGCACCAGTCTTCACGCTGTTCAATCCGATGGATTTTCTCTCGTTTCTCAGGTCTATGAGACGATTCTTGAAGCAGCGACCACGGACTACGCCGAATCAGGATGATTCAAATCAGGAGTCCATTGCTCCCAAACGGAAGAGGAAAGGCGGTGTTAAGGGTAAGGGTTTGAGGAATTGTGCGCAGAGGCAGAGTTCTAATGAAGGATATCATGATGGTGAATTCGATGCAAGAGTATTGTATCCTGTGCTTGAGAGGTTAGGGATATTAATGAGTTTGATTCACTTGGATCGATTCCCTGATAGTTTGAAATCTTTGGTTGAAACTGTAATTGATATTCCGGTTTTGGCACTAGAAGTATGCACTAATTTAAGTATCTATAGTAAGTTAACCAATTTATGTTCGCGGATTTTGAGTGCTACATTGCGTCCTGAGCACGGGGATCTGGTGAGTATTGCCGCTGAGGTGATTAAATCTCTATCACCATTGATTCTTCATCATAAAGATCAGGCGCGAGCGTTTGCGCTGGAGTTTGTCACTATTCAAATAGCGAATGCAGCAAAGGAATCAGATGGTGTTAAAAGCGCTCTGGTGAATCTTCCAAGGTATTTGGTTCAGAAGGCACCTGAGAAATCCGAGCCTCGTGCTTTAGCTGTTGATTCAATAATGGAGGTTGTTAAAGTCATGGAATTCAAGGATCAAATTGGGTTTGTGGATTATGTAGTGAAGATGACCCGAGGAAAGTCTAATCTTAGGCTGTTAGCTAGCGATCTTATCTCAACGCTGATAATGTCCTTGAGTGATCCAGTGGCCGTTGATTCCGAAAGTGAATTGAAGGATTCGTGGAGATTTGGGTGCTTGGTGGCATTGGTCCAACGATGTTCAGATGCTGGTGCTACAATTCGTGCCCGGGCACTATCCAACTTAGCTCACCTTGTGGTGTTCTTGTCTGACAATGACAAGAATAAGGCCTTACTGAAGGAAGTGTTGGGGTCTGGTGACAGACATTGCAAAAAGAATGGAAGTGAAATTCATGCTCTTTTGCGAAAAAGGTGTGTGGATGAGAAGGCGGCAGTTAGGAAGGCTGCGTTATTTCTGGTTACCAAGTGTACAGCCCTCCTTGGTGGATCAATGGATGGAGATATGCTGAAGACCGTTGGAATTGCTTGTTCCGACCCACTTGTTAGCATACGGAAAGCTGCAATGTCGGCTCTTTCTGAGGTGAATCACTAACGTTTTTAACAAGTTTAAAGTTTATATAATGTGTTTAGTTGGTACGAGGTGTTGAGGATTGTTGGGACGGAGTCCCAACATTGACTAACTTAGAGAATGATCATAGGTTTATAAGTAAAGAATACATCTTCATTAGTATGAGTAGCCTTTTGGAGAAACCAAAAGTAAAGCCATGAGTGCTTATGCTCAAAGTAGACAATATCATCACTGCGGAGGCTCGTAATTCCTAACATAGTATTAGAGTCATGTCCTTAAATGAATAATGTCAATAGAATCCTCAAGTGTCGAACAAAGAAATTGTGAGCCTCGAAGGTGTAGTCAAAAGCGACTCAAGTGTTGAACAAATGGTGTATTTTGTTCGAGGACTCTAGAAAAGGAGTCGAACCTCGATTATGGAGAGGTTGTTCGAGGGCTCCATAGGCCTTGGGGGAAACTCTATAGTGTACTTGGTTCTAGAAGAGGATTGTTGAGAATTGTTGGGAGGGAGTCCCACGTTCACTAATTTTCTCATGAAGTTGAACGTTGTTTTCTCCTGTCTCTTTCCTTTCATTCCTAGCTGATAACCGTGCATATCCACATAAAAATTAAAATAAAGTTGTCGTCTTAAATGAGGTAAATGAAACTAAGTGATCATTGAGCCTATAGTGGTTGTATGATATATTAAATTCTCTTTTACGTTTGAATCTTTATTTACTCTTAGGCCTTTCGAAGATTCCCAGATGAAAGTGTCACTGTCGAGTGGCTACATTCCGTTCCACGTTTGATTGCTGATAATGAATCTAGCATTCAAGAAGAGTGTGAAAACTTGTTTCAAGAACTAGTACTAGACCGGCTATCTAGAGTTGGATCTTCAAGTTTACCCCGTGATGGATCAAAAACCCTTGATTTAAAGAGGCAATTTGAGTTGTTATTTCCTGGAGTATTGGATCTTCTTAAAGAGATAAGTCATGCAGAGGTAATGCCGTGGGTGAAGAAAGTTTGTGCTAACTTGGGAAAAAAGAAACGATTAAAACCCTCAATTGCCGTTTCACTTCAGAAGATTATAGGGACATCTGAATCCTTATGGCTAAGCCAATCCTTACCACCGGAGAAGTGGACAGCTCCCCCGGGTGCCTGGTTCCTGCTGTCGGAAGTGTCAGCTTATCTTGTGAAAGAAGTGGACTGGGAGTTTCTTCATCATCACTGGAAAATCCTGGATGATCATGGTAGGGCTGAGTTTGGGAGTCCAGTGGCTCAAGTAGGTTTATTCGAAGATGAAAACAACTCAGAGTCAAATACCATCGCTTGGGCTCAAGATCGAGTTTTTCTCTTGCAAACCATCTCTAATGTTTCTCTTGAGCTGCCTCCAGAACCTGCAGAAAAGTTGGCTCACGAATTGATTAAAAAGGTTGAAGAATTCAGCATGCATTCTACCGAGGTAAGCATCAAAAGGATTGTTTTCAGACTTTGTTTTACAGTCTATAATTGTTGGTTTATTTCTCCAATGCTGTTGATTAGATAATCAAGATTAAATTCACCAATTAGTAGTTTCTTAACACACTTCAGTGGACACTGTTCATCATGGGTACAGTTATATGCTGTATAATATTTCTCTCCCATTTATGCATGCATAGTTTCTTGTGGGACTTGTTTGAGAATGATTTTGAAATAGTTGTCATGTTCAAAATTACGCCCACTCTTTTATCATTCAAAGTCAATATGTTTTTGTCGTTTAAAACACAAGTTTTATACCATCAAAATTAATTTAAAATGATTAAAGAAATGTTTGAAATCGTTTCAAAATTATTTCCAAGCATTTTTAGCATGTATGTGTACTGTTTCACTGAAATGTCATTAAAGTGGGGGAAAATTCTTCTTGGAATTAGCTAACAACTCTTCTGCAGTGAACGTGAATAGATGGCCGGTGAGCGTGGGTAGTTGGCTGTTCATGATAAGTTCATCTTATCAGCCAATGCGTGTGAGTGCATCTGCATGTGTTTTGCAATTGGGATTTTTTCTCATTTTTTATTTTGCTTCATCATTCTTGTTTCAAACATCTTTAAAATGGGAAAAAAGGCCTGTAAACATCCAGAATATTTGAAAATTTTATGGAAAACAGTGATCAAGTAATAATCTAAATACAAGCCAAAAATGTTCTGGGTTTGGATTTTCAAAAATGTTCTGGGTTTGGATTTTCTTATAGTAATTTGCCTGCCAAGCATCAATTTTGATATCAATACTTACTATTCCAGTCTCTTTTTCTTGATATCTCACACGCATTTGTATTTAATGGTGATCTCTTGGTAGGTGAATGCGCATGTAAAAACACTTAAAACATTGTGCAAACGGCAGGCTATGCAATCTGCTGAAGCCGATACGCTGATCCTAACATGGGTAAACCAGCTGCTCTCCAAAGCCTCTCAAATATTGGAGAAGTATATATCCAAGCATAGAAAAGCAAAAAAAGATGTGAACTTCATAACACCACCTCCTAAAAGTGGTAGTAGATTGGGAAAGCGAGCAACTGCCCCGAGCAAGTCCCTGTCACGAGCAATCACTGCTGCTTACACCATTGGATCTTTGATTATCATCTGTCCATCTGCTGACATAACTACCATTATACCACTTCTCCACACCATTATCACTTCTGGAAACCGTGATCCCAAATCGAATAAACTACCTATTCAAACGGTATCTATAAAGGAAACTGCACCTTCTTTATACGTTCAAGCATGGTTAACAATGGGGAAGATTTGCCTTGCTGACGAGAAGCGTGCAAAGAGCTACATTCCTCTATTTGTACAGGTTAGGTTTTGATTCTTCAGCATTGTGCCACTTATATTGTGCCACTTATATTGTTGAGGATGGTTGGGAGGGAGTCCCACATTGGCTAATTTAGGGAATGATCACGAGTTTATAAGTTAGGAATACATCTCCATTGGTATGAGGTCTTTTGGGGAAGCCCAAAGTAAAGCCATGAGAGCTTATGCTCAAAGTGAACAATATCACACTATTGTGGAGAGTCATGAAGATGTACCAGTAGATTTCTGGCATTTGTCTGGTTGAAGGAATAATACCACGATAACTACATGAGTTGAATCATATACTCTTTTTGAAATATCATCCATTGTAGAATTAAAGTGTTCCCCCTACCAATAATTATAATCGATCTGTTTGTTATTGAAGTTCTTTCTATATATATATATATATATATATATATATAATAAATAATTAAAGTTCTTCCTCCATGTCTTATAATAGATATCAAAGCTATAATCGTGGTACATACTACTTTATCAATGTCTTTTATGCAATCAAAATTTACTTTTGATACACCTCTAGTGGCCTAAAATTTTTATGTTAGTTCAGGAGCTTGAAAATAGTGACTGTGCAGCTCTCCGCAACAACCTTGTTATCACGATGGCAGATTTTTGTGTACGCTATACTGCTCTAGTTGATTGGTAAGACTAATGCACGATGTGAGTGTTTGGCAATGGCAATGATAGTGAAGTCTTTTAATGTTTATTCCATGTTACTATCTAACTATCTTTGAATTGAACAGCTACCTTACGAAGATCACGAAATGCCTTCGCGACCCTTGTGAACTTGTCAGAAGACATACATTCATACTTCTATCGAGATTACTACAGGTAATTCTTCATTCCCCAACCCCTAAAAACTTCTCGGAGATTTTCACTTATCCATGTTCATGAGTTAAATACTGTAACGACCCAAGCTCACCGCTAGCAGATATTGTCCTATTTGAGCTTTCCCTCAAGATTTTTAAAACGCGTCTGCTAGGGAGAGGTTTCCACATTCTTTAAAGAATGTTTCATTCTCCTCCCCAACGGACGTGGATCTCACAAAAACCATTTTAATTTTCAGAGAGACTACGTGAAATGGAGAGGGGTTTTGTTTCTTCGGTTTCTCTTGTCACTTGTCGACGAATCAGAGAAGATTCGTCAACTAGCAGATTTCCTTTTTGGGAACATTTTAAAAGGTTAGCATTACTAGCCGTTCTCATGGTTAATATTGATCACATCATTACAACATGCCAATACATTTGAATTGTGAAACTGAACTTGCAGTAAAGGCGCCACTTTTGGCTTACAACAGTTTTGTAGAAGCAATTTATGTTCTGAATGACTGTCGTGCCCATCCTGGACATAACGATTCGAAGGCTTCGAGAGCTGAAAGCCGATTATTCTCCATTCGGTAAGGAATGTTTGAACTTCGTGACATGTTATCACAATTATCTGTAATGGAAAATGATTAAAGTTCATATTCTTAGAGGTAATGATGAAAGTTCGAGGCGCAAGAGAATGCACATTTATGTTTCTTTGTTAAAACAAATGGCTCCCGAACATCTCCTGGCCACCTTTGCAAAGCTATGTTCAGAGATTCTTGGTGAAGCTTCAGATGGTAAACTCAGTATGGATGATACCACTGCACGGTCTGTTTTACAGGTTCAAATTCAAAAGCTTTCAACAATCCTTGTATTTTTTCTTCTCTTCTTCTCTTCTTTAGTGTTTACATACTAGAATCTTATTAGTTCTCCTTGGCTGAGATCACAGGACACCTTTGATATTCTTGCTTGTAAAGAGATTCGATTATCGATAAATCGAGGGTCGTCGTCGGAATCTGGTGATGTAGATGAGGAAGGAGGCGAGAGCGGAGGGGTGTCTGCTGCTAGAGGACAGGTCATCACTCATGTTGTGAGAAAAAGTCTCATTCAAAACTCCCTTCCCATCTTCATTGAGCTAAAAAGGCTAATGGAAAGCAAGAATAGCCCTCTTATAGGTGTGAAATCACTTCTTTAAATGCTTTTTAAGTAGAAAGTCGTTCCAAACCGACCCTGCGATATGTTTAACCTTTTATACTTTGTGAAAATAGGTTCTCTTATGGAATGTCTTCGAGTTCTTGTCAAAGACTACAAGAACGACATCGATGACATGTTGGTAGCTGATAAGCAACTTCAGAAAGAGCTCGTCTATGACATTCAAAAGTACGAAGCTACCAAAGCTAAGTCGGCCGCGGCCGAGGCGGTCAACGAGATGCAAAAGTCAACTAATTATCTTTCTCCTGAGGCTCCTCCTCATGTTAGAAACTCCATTAACAAGCTAACCTCCAAACTCCAAAAGGACTCAAGAGTTGCTTCAGCCATTGCTGATGTAGCCGCTGCAGCCACTGCTAAGTCTGTGCTTAGAGAAGTGAATAGAGGGACTTCGACGCCGCCTCTTGGTTCTCTAAGTTTGCCTAAACTCAAGTCTCGTACTGATGGAAACAATGGCGCAAATACCTCACGCTTGAATGTGATTGAATCTGTGAGGAAACGGCAGTCTTTTGATTCTGATGAAGAAAACTAATGTGCATAGGCTAACCAGGTAACGTAGTTTGATAATTTGTGAAGCTTTCTATGTTGTAATCTTGTTCTCTTTTGTTTATGTATTTAATTTCTTCTTCCATGTGAAATAGAAGCTTATTAGAATGGTTATACCTTAGAAGTATGAGAGAATGTGTTGAGAATGGCTCGTGAATGTGAGAAATTTTGTGTACAATATGAAATCCTCTTGATTCGGGATTCGAGAGTTTTAACATTTGTGATCTAGGAGTTTGTATGTTCGTAAATGTTCTTAGATCCAATTAGTTAAGGTTTTCATATCAAAATGATGTCTAGGTGGAAAACCTCTTGATTCGGGATTCAAGAGTTTTAACATTTGTGATCTAGGATTTTGTATGTTCATAAACGTTCTTAGATCCAATTAGTTAAGGTTTTCATATCAAAATGACGTCTAGGTGGAAATCCTCTTGATTCGAGATTCAAGAGTTTTAACATTTGTGATCTAGGAGTTTGTATGTTCATAAACGTTCTTAGATCCAATTAGTTAAGATTTTCATATCAAAATGTCATCTAGGTGGAAATCCTCCATTTGATCGACAGATCTAAATTAAGAATAAACCTTTAAAGTTTAATTATCAATTTCTTTACTTTTAAAGTTGTGTCTATTTGGTTAACATGAATATAGATTCATTCTTATGGATCACCCCGCTAATTTTTAAATTTTTAAATTTTATATTTAATAAATTTGTAAATCTTAAAAAGATTAAATTTATAATTTAAAAAATATTGCGATTAATACTTGTAATTTAACTAACTGTATATCTAGTTAAAGTTGAAGTAGGTGTGATCCATGTATTATTTATTTTAATTCCTATTAAAAAATTATTTATAATTTCATATAGTTTATTAGTAACGTGATGGTTGAATCGATAATTATATTTTATTACATAAAATGGATTGAACTCATATTTAAAAAAAAAAAAGGTGAAATACTTAATTTTTAAGATATGTGTACATGTAATCCTATTTTATCCAAATAATGGTAATTATTTAAATAAACAATTTTTTTATTAGAATAAATTTAAATTCAGGGTATATATATATATATATATATATTAAGTTTATCTAGATGTTATACTTTAATGTAATTTCAAGGAATTTAATTTAACTTTAAATTGTTACCTAATTTAGATTTAAATTTAGAAGTGTTTATTTTAGGGTTTTAAATTTAATAAATATTGTGATTATCTGGAATGAGAATTAAGCCATCCATCCTTATTAAAATTATAATTAATACCTTATTTATTTATTTAAAAAAAAAATTATTGCTTAAATCTCTACCTTAAATCTCAGAAAGTCTCCACGGCTTTTAATGGAAATGAAAAGTCCTGTCTGCTGACGAACGAATGCCATTGCAGCAGGCCAACTCCGAGCTCGGTGTTCATGGGGAAAATTTTTCTATTTGGAGTTCAATCTTCTGAATGAATCCCGATCCTCATCTTTCTCCGAGTTTGAAGCCGTCAATCTTCTTTTATCAGGCACGACTCTCATTCCTCCTCCTTTTCTATCTATCGTGTATATATAATGTTGATGACAATGATGTATACTCTAGTTTAGCCTTGCTTATGTGATTTTGTTGATCCGCTTACTGCCAGTATACTGTTGCGAAATTTGATAGTGGATTTCTATTTTTTTTTTCTGTAATTTAGGTCTTATCTGTCTCGAATTTGTTATCAGTATAGTTGGAATTGTATATGAAATTGTGCTGAAGGAAATCCGGCGGTTTAGGGTTTTCTTTGAAAGATTGTGTCGGTGCGATTATGGATGGGAATAAGGACGAAGCTTTAAGATGTATTCGCATAGCGGAAGAAGCAATTGCATCGGGGAGTAAAGAGCGAGCACTCAAATTCATTAAAATTGCTTGTCGCCTTAATCGGAGTTTGGAAGTGAACGAGTTATTGTCGGCGTGTGAGGATATTGACTCGAAATCACCTTCATCTTCCTCCGATGGGAAACGCGCGGGAAAAGTTCATAGTGTTTCTGGTTCGGCGAATCATGTTGACGGTTTGAATGGTGAACGTAATTACAGTATTGAACATGTTCAATTGATCAGGCAGATAAAAACAGCTAAGGACTATTACAAAATTCTTGGTGTGGAGAAAACTAGTTCGGCTGAAGAAATTAAGAGGGCTTATAAGAAATTGTCCTTGAAAGTTCACCCTGATAAGAACAAGGCTCCTGGTTCAGATGAAGCATTCAAGAAATTATCCAAGGCTTTCATGTGTTTGAGCGATGACACGTCGAGAAGGCAATATGACCACACAGCTTTGGTTGATCAATATGAGTACAACCAACAGCATAATGTAAGGCGCAGGAGAACGGGTCGTGATTTGTTTGAAGAAAATTTTGATCCTGATGAGATATTCAGGGCGTTCTTTGGGCAAGGAAATATGTTTCAGACGAGTCGTGCTTATACTTATAGCACTGGAGGTGCGAGAAGCCAACGGAGGACAGAATCTGATGGGGGAGGTCCCAACTTGTTGATTTTTCTTCTAATGTTACCATTCTTGTTAATTGTCTTGTTGGCTTATATGCCCTTTCCAGAGCCAGACTATTCTTTGCATAAAAATCTATCCTACAGTATTCCCATGGCTACGGAGAAACATGGAGTGGAGTTTTTTGTCAAATCATCAGATTTTGATGAAAGGTATCCTCTTGGAAGCGGAGCTCGATCTGAAATAGAGAGTAGTGTGATTAGGGATTACAAAAACATGGTTTGGCGTTATTGTCATGTAGAACTCCAGAGACGCAAGTGGAATAAAAATCTCCCAACTCCTCATTGCGAGAAGATGAATAATCTCGGGTTTGCATAAAGGTAAACAGGGGTTCTCTCATTTCTTAGGCGTTATTATCCAAGTCTTGTTGTTTGCTACTTCAGTTGTTAACTTTGCTTGAATATAAAGACTGCAATTTTAAGTTTTGTTATTTTCTGAAGCTTTTTATCCCATTTGATCTAGCCTTTTGTGTCTCTCATGTGTTAGGTGGTTTAGACTCAGATTGTTTAATGAACCTGTCTCTATATGATCCCTGAAAAAGAAATCATTATTACTGAAGTCTCTGTCTCNTGCCTTGTAAATCTGCCTTGGAAAAATAAAAAAAATAAAATCATACATCTATACCGTTTTTCCTGTGAAAGTATGATATTCATAACTCGCCAACTGATGGGAAACCGATCCTGTTTTAAATTAAAGCAGGTTATATTGATGGATTTTGAAGTTGTGAGACTCTATGCTCAGATGCAGAACAGGACACTCATGGCTGGATCACGAGGGCTAAGACCCAAAGGTTTATCGGAGTTGTGCTGAGCCAATCACTTGGCACCGTTGGCCATCAATGACGCTGGAGTGGTACGACTCTGTAATTTTTCTATATCACTTCCGCATGAAGTTTTTATGATCCATTTTTCTAATAAAGTCATAACCGTTGTACAAACTGAAAGAAGATACTGATTTGCTTCTTTACATTCTTCAAATATTGAAGTGAAGCTCAAGTCTATACGTAAATGTCCTTTGGATCATCATTCCATCTTTTCCTTCCCTTAAATTTTTTCGTTTTTATGCACATCCTTGCCCCATTATTGTTTTGAATCATTTGAGTATATAATACAGGATTCATGAACATGTGAAAATGAGATTCAAATATTGCTTCTAACATAGCAGATTATTTGGCATATCCTGTTTTAGTTCAAATTTGATGAAAATAGTTATGAAATCTGTGAAGTTTATCTCCCGGAAAACTCTGTACTCGACTTCCTTGTTTGTACTTTGTAGACCCAATAACTTACAATTAGATAGCATTTAAGGTATTGGGTGACAATAATGGGATTGATAGGAGGGATACATTTTGAAAAATTTCTAGAATCTAAACGAATGTAAACTCCCAAAAGCTCCATCAAAAGAGAAAATGATAAAGAATGCTACCAATTGAAATATTGCTCCTACTCAAACTCCTTCAAAAATAAATGTCTTCCATAGGTACAACCTCTACCTCAATACATTATTCGTCCAAGCCCAATCCGAGGAATCTCATCTAGATTTTCAGAAGAAACACAAAAAAACTTCCAGTTGAGTTGATCAATCTTATATTCGAGGTTTAGCATCACCAGCAGGAGCACTCTGCATTCAAGCCAAAAATAAGCACCACTTTGAGAAGCAATTATCATCATAAATATGTAACTAGGATTGGCAATTCAGGAGTGTTTCTTTCCATTCTCAATAACTCTGGGCAATATCATCCGGAGTCTCAAAGTGATGCAGCGTAGTATGTAATATGGATGAATAATCGTGACTTAGTAATTTTGTTTTAGTTTGTTGTTGGTTATTTGGTTGTGAGGCTTAAATTCTATCAGAATTGATATCTGGAAAGTTCATTAGTCCCTTAGAAGTTGGCAAGCGATCTTGTATTCCATAGGATATTTGGATGCTCCGAGCTTTTGCCTCGAAACTTATTCCATCACATCTTTTGTTTGCCAAAAATAGACTTAATCTGTTTCTTAGCTTGCTGTTTTGGCTAGAGTTCAGCTCTTGATTTATGTGGGAGATGTATAAGAGATGAGGATTTAGGTGCACGGAAAATAAGCTCGGTTAAATTAGGATGTCGATTTCTCACCAGAGTTGCACCCTGAGTAGCTCTTTCAGCCAAGTATCCACAAGACTTGAAAAATCCACCATACTGTTTCGACCATTCCTCCAATCTTGAATAGATGTAATTTGATCCAAGAGAATCCGCCCAGAACATGAGTCCTCCCCTGCTTACGGACACAAAATTTTATACTCTAGTTTCGGAACAAAAGAGATATATTAAAATGAGATCAACTGGTCAAGTTAACAAACCTGTAAGAGGGGAAACCCATTCCCATTACACCAGCAATGTCCAGGTCGGCTGCTTTGACCGCTATGCCTTCTGCTAGGACACGGCATGCCTCATTCACCACCGGGAATAATATCATCTCCACAATGTCCTTTTCCGATAACTTCATTAGCTACATTACCGAAATCGTTTAGAGATACCTCAACAATAATCACTTTCCCCCAGTTTCTTATATTTCTAAGGTCATAAAGAAATGCTAAATCAAGAGAAGTGAGCGAACATATGTTTTGTGAGGAGACATAGGGGAGAAAGAGACCTTAGGATCAACTGAAATACCGGAAGTGCTCCGAGCCTTCTCGATATAACTCTTTAACTCCGGATTTGGCCCAGCTTTACGATTCTGGTCATAGACATAGAAACCTTTACGAGTGGATTCACCTGAGATGTGTAATGTACACAAATGATTCTTGTAAGGAATGTAACACTGGTGAAGATCATCTAACATTACATAATAAAGGTAGCAATATATTCAATAATAGATGAAGCGTGTGGAGCGTTCTTTGTATGAGGTTTGGAAGGAAGTGAGGTATAACGCCTCGCTTTGGGCATCCGTTTGTTTGACCGTTTGTAACTATTAGCTTCACATTGGAGCCCATTCTTGTCAGGTAGTTGTAGGATTTAAGCTTATTTTGGAAGGAAAAAGCTACCTGCATTCTTATCCTCTTGCATAAGAGGAATTAGCACAGATTTATAAGTTCTTTCTGGAAAAACTTGAACAAGCTGACTGGTAGCTGCTTCTGCCACACCGAAACCAACGAGGTCACACAACCTGAAGGAAAAAACAAGAGCAAATAGGATTAAAAAATTCAATAGGATTCAATGAGAACAGAATATGGTGCAAACTAGCAAACTTCTTAACCATTATAAACCTGAAGGGTCCCATTGGCATTCCAAACTTGGAAATCGCCCTATCAATTCGATAGGGATCTACTCCACGTTCGGCAAGTAAAATGGCAGCCTGAGAGTAGGGGAAAAACATTCTGTTCACTGCAAATCCTGTGCAATTTCCAATGATAATAGGCGTTTTCTTTATAGTCTTCCCAACATCTAGCAGATCAACAATTACTTGTTCATCTGTATGCTTGGTACGAACAATTTCCAATAGAGGCATGACATGGGCCGGACTGTATCAGAAGCAAAAGCTCAACGCTACGCCAAATANGGGGGGGGGGGGGGGGGGGGAATGTGGATATACCTGAAGAAATGGGCTCCAATAATTCTGTCACGAGACTTCGTTCTCTCTCCAATCAACTCCAAATCTATTGTGGAAGTATTAGTAGCAAGCATACAATGTGGTGAGCAATATTTCTCAAGATCAGCAAAGATCTGTTGCTTCAAAGAAACATTCTCGGTAACAGCCTGTGTCGAGAACACGAAAATCAACATTAGCTATTAGCTATTGCCCTCGACCTGTCTAGAAAAGAGAAAAGCAGCCCAAAGTACCTCTATCACCATATCCACATCTTTAAAACTTTCATAGTCAAGAACTCCCTTGAGTAAAGAAATAGTCTTCTCAAAATTCTCTTTAGTCATATTCCCTTTTTCAACTCGGCTTTGTAGGTTCGCTGTAGGAGAATACATCAAATCATGAGTTCAAAAAAAGCTGCAAATTGAATTGTGGAGTACAAAAGCATGTCAAAATCTTTAGTTTCTAGGGGTACCCCTGACTCTATCAATGCCAGCCTGCAAGAACTCATCGTTCACTTCTTTAAGTATTACAGGATAGTTGCTAAGAATCAATGCTGTAGCTATTCCAGATCCCATTAATCCTCCTCCCACGATAGCAACTTTCGTGATTCTTCTCGGTGCCAAACCAAGATCGGTAACCCCGGGTACCTGTCGAACATGAGGAGATAATAAATTTTTACGTGCAGGGGATAATATGGCCAGCCACTAACAAATTAGCTAGAACTACTGAGCTATAGTATTCTGGTTCAATCTTGAGCTATAGAATTTCTCGACTTCAGTATCGAACATTGTTGTTATTCTAGTTCTAGCCAGTGAGATCGAGCCCCCATAGATAATAAAACCATGAACATCCCAAGATCAAGAGTTCAAGAACAATTCTTCTGAATTAGTTAGCAGAATACTCATTAATGTGCTGCCACTTCTATAAACCCGATCGAACTTTCATGTCCGTCCTTTATTTTCTAACCTTTGTTGTCGAACGCTGGGCAAAGAAGATATGAATTAAGCTTTTACAAGTATCAGTATGTAGGAGTCCCTGAAATTCTTCAACCTCCTGCAATGTCCAGAACAAGATATAGAGAGAGAGATGAAGCGACTACGATTTAAAGATGAAAAGGAATGAAATGGAAGATAAGAAACCTTCCGAAGTCCAGCACGAGGGCCAAAGACGACACCCGTTTCAATGACGTCAATGCAGGCGAACGGGTGCTTAAGATTCGGTGACTGTTTCCTTGCCTGAACTCTGGCAGTCTCAAATATTTCCTTAGCCTCAGCAAGGGACTCTAACTTGTCAGTCCTATGGAGACTATGAACCCATGGCCTTCTCCGCTCTAGGATTTCGAGAGCCCGTTTACGTGCAGTCATGATCAACTCTTCAGGAGGGGCAATGTCATCGACAAGCCCCAAAGAATGAGCTTCATGTCCTTTAATTAGCTTTGATGTCTGTTTACACATGAGAATATAATACATGATATTTTATACTCATGTTACAAAAAGTAATCCATCTAGCTTACCAACATCATTTCTAGAGCCTTTGAGAGACCAACGAGACGTGGAAGCCGTTGTGTTCCTGAGTAGTTTAGAGCCTCGAGATCAAGATAGGCGAACCAAAACACCCCAACCATTTTAAGAATGCGTTTATTTTAAGTCTTAAGGAACTAATCAACACGTTAAACTGAAATCGTACCTCCAAAACCAGGAATTATTCCAAGCTGAAGTTCGGGCAAACCTAGTAGAGCGGTAGGAGTTGATATTCGAGCATGACAGGCCTGAGAAATGAAGGCAAATAAGAGATTGTAACAGGATTAATCCTATGAACATAGCTAGACACTTACCATTGCAACCTCTAAACCTCCACCCAAAGCAAGCCCATGTATTGCTGCAACTGCAGGTTTTCGGGCAGCTGACGGATGAGATTTAAGGAATAAAAACCCAGTAGGTCAGCATAGAATCAAACCTCTCAAAAGTAATATAACAAAACTATCATAGGAACTCCTTACCTTCAAAAATTTCAGTGATAACTTCAATTGATATGTTGCTAACACTTGGTTGGTCCCCTGAGACACATCTTACATGAGGTCAATAACGTCTCAAGCCCACCACTAGTAGATATTGTTCGCTATGATCCGTTACGTATCGCCGTGAACCTCGTGGTTTTAAGACACGTCTGCTAGGGAGAGGTTTCCACACCCTTATAAAGAATGTTTCATTCCCCTCTCCAACCAATGTGGGATCTCACAATCCACCCCCCTTCAGACCCCAACGTCCTCACTAGTACACCGTTCAGCACCTAGCTCTGATACCATTTGTAATAGCCCAAGCCAACCACTAGCAGATATTGTCGCCAACCTCACGGTTTTATAACGCATATGCTAGGGAGAGATTTTCACACTTTTATAAAGAATGTTTTTTTCTCTTCTCCAACCGATGTGGGATCTCACAATCCACCTCATCGTGGCCCAGCGTCCTCGCTGGCACACCGCTTAGTACCTAGCTCTGATACCCTTTGTAACAGCCCAAGCCCACCACTAACAGATATTATCCGCTTTAGCTCGTTACGTATCTCCGTCAGCCTTACGGTTTTAAAATGCGTCTGCTAAGGAGAGGTTTCCACACCCTTATATATAGAATGTTTCGTTTCACCTTCCAACCAACGTGGAATCTCATATCTGGTAAAATCCTTCTGCATAGATATAATGAACTGTTAATGAGGCCTACCCTTTCCTCCTTGGAGTACACCAAAAGCAGCTATATCAAAGCCACCAGAAAACTTCCCCTTCGCACCTACATTCCAAACAATAAAACAATCAGTTCCTTCGTCCCTTACCGGGATCCTAACGTACCTAAGTATAGACAAAACACCAATTACCATCCTAAAACGTCAATGGTTCGATCGAACAAAATTGGTTTAACGTAATACTAACCTGTGACAACAATTGCCTTCACATCATCTCTTTTCAAGGCTTGTTCATAGTTATCTCTTAGGCTGAATAATACTGTATATTGTGTGTAAATGTGCAGAAAACAAAGACAAAAATGGATGGACATGTTAGAATCTCAGTAGAAATAGAGATTTGATAGAAGAAGAAGAAGATGATGATGAAAAAGTGTACCATCAAAAGACAAAGCGTTAACTGGAGGGTTGATGATGGTGATTATAGCCACTCCATCATCTCCCACCTCCATCTCTGTTCTTCCTTTTGCATTGCTTCCCATTTTGCCCCTCTCTCTCTCTCTCTCTAAGATCAAACAATGTAAGGGGAAATTTTTGTAGGAGAAAGTGAAGAGAAATGGAGGAGGAGGTGCATGAAGAGTTGTGATTTCCGCACGGTTTCCGACGAAGGAACAAATATTATTCAAGGTAATCGTTATGTATCACTTTCATTTTGATATGAAACGTTCTTACTCTTATATCTTGCGGAATGCACTTAGCTCGGTAGCTTCGTTTTTGTTTCTCATTTATTTTTGTGAAATTATAGAAAACATTCTTAACCTTTTTAATTTATTTTTAAAGTAATTCTTTTGAATTTCATAAAAAGAAATTGAGACTATGGAGGTTACCAAATGGGTTTACAGTTTAAACTGAAGGAATTAATTATTGTTAATTAAGTCCAGTTTTATTAGGAGTATTTAAGAGTCTTTAAAAAAATGTTATAAAAATAAATCCTCGACAAATGAAACGAGGGTAGAATTGTACTTTCACAATCATCTTTTTGGTCAGCGATTGTGGCCTTTTATGAGTCAACGTGGCCCCACCCGATCGGGAATTTGACGGTGGATGTTGCTTATCGTAACCGATCACATCGGTTGTGTGCCGCAGCTTATTATAGTCTCCACGGTTTTGCTTTTCGTTCTATTCTCCCATTGAAGCATGTGATATCCACGTGATGTTTGAACATTTTATATTAATAATTAAAATTTTATAAAGGTATTACCACGAGGCATAAATACTTTGGGCCCGTTATGTGCCAGCCCAGCTCAGCCCAATCCATGTACATTGGGCTTTGATTTGGGCCTGCTTTCATCTTCAGCCCATGTTCATTAAAATAATAATTTTTAATTTTATCTTTAAAATAGATTCTCCCCACCCTCGCATGATTTAGGCTAAAGCAATGGTTTTGTTTCTAAAAAGAAGTGCATTTGAAGGTATGACGTGGCGTTATTAATTTTCAGAAGAAAAAAAGGAGGCTTTTTTCTCCTTCGTTGGGCCCACTTTAAGATCCACCAGCCTCCCACACGTGACATAAACAACTAACTTATTTGCCTTTTAAATATTTTAATGAAAAATCCCTATTTTAAATAGCTAATAAAGAAGAAGAAAATATCTTCTAACCATTCAGGCCACGACCGACCGGTAGATATTATCTTTATTATAGTTCTACTTCTAACCATTCAGGCCACGACCGACCGGTAGATATTATCTTTATTATAGTTCTACTGCTAATAGATATTGTCATATTTACACTTTTTCGTGTCTACTATGTCCTACTTCGACCAATGCCTCACACTGTTCAGTGATTGACTTTGATACCATTTGTAATAGTCAAAGTCAACCTCTAACCGTTTTTGTATGCTTTAGCCTATTACGTATTGCTGTCAACCTCACGGTTTTAAAACACGTATGTGAGAGAAAGGTTTCCACACCTTATATAAGGAATGTTTTGTTCCCTTCTCCAACTGGTGTGAAATCTCACGTATTTCTTTTTGCTAAACGAGGTCAGGGATTGAGATTTGCCCCTGACCCCACGTAAATTCTCGTCTCACCTACTTTGCTCATGTTTTATAGTTTGGATGTCATCGCCTCGTGGACATCTCTAAGTCTTTGTATAGTTTGGATTTTTGCTACAATTTGGTTCATACGTTCGAAACTTGTTATCAATTTCGTCCATTTTTTTAAAACTATATTTAAAATGGGGGAGCTCGATCTCTACAAAATAAACGAATTTTTTATTTTAGCGATTAAAAATTGAAATAAGAGACGGGGACGATGACGATGACGACGATCAGGGCTTTCTTTATCTCCATCCAAAAAGAAAAAAAAAAGGACAAGAAAGAACAACTTGATTCAATTAAGAGGGTCATTTATCAACCAAATACGCCCTAAAGACAAGGGTATTTCCGTCAGCCGACAAATTTCAAGCTTCTGCCGGGGTCCGCCCGGGCAGCCCGCACCGTTGACGACAACAGGATGCGTTGTAATTAGTGCAAAAATCAAAAGGGTATTTTAGTAATTTAATATATAACTTAAAATAGCGGTTTAATCCATTTGAATTTAATCAATTGATATTTTTCGCCCTTTTCACCAATTTGTTTATTTCTTTTTGCGTCTTAATATTATAACAAAAGGCGGACTCTGTGGCGTTGAAGTCTTTACAATTCTCGCCAACTCATTTCTCTCATTTCATCCGAAGATTAAAAAAAAAGGTTCGGCGAATTTGTATATTTTTCCCCCTTTTCTTGTCTCGAAGAGATTAGGGTTTTGTATATTTTGTTCGATTCAGATCTGATCCTTGGTTTCGATCATTAGATTCTTCGTTCTACAGATCTCGTCCTTCGAATCTATTAATTTTGGGTCAAATTTGGTACGTTCGAACGTTTGAACGTTTGAAATGACCTGGAATTCTTGATTGAATCTCTTTTTTTCCATGTAGCTTTATTGTTGAGTTTGAATCTGGTGATTTTGTTGCAGATTCTGTTGGATTTGAATTTCGTCTTCGAGTAATTCCTTTCATGTCCTATTTCGAATTCAGACTTTCTCCTCACTGTGAGTTTTTCTTTAATCGTTACTTACTTTTTATTTGGTTAAACTTGGGGGATCGGCTGATTGTTGATGTTATTGGAGATTTTTTAGTGCTATTGCATACTTGATTAAATTGGTCTTTTTTTTTTTTTGGATGAAGCGTTGTTCAACAGATCTTGAAAATTGGCTCCGCAAAGACGTTCGCAGCGCCACATGGGCGGCCAGATGCAGCAGAGCAATGCTGCGGCGGCGACCGCCTTTTACGACCACGCCGGCGGTGGGACCCTGCATAATGCAGGCCCCACTAACGACGCCGGTGACGCGGTCATGGCTCGGTGGCTCCAGTCTGCTGGCTTGCAGCATCTGGCCTCTCCATTGGCTGATCAACGCGCCCTCCTCATGCAGGTACGACGCTTAATATTTCCGAGGGTTTTCGTATGTTTTGAGGTACTACTAAAAATTTCTTGCGAGAGTAATGAATCAGCCTTCGAGTATTTACTGTAGGAGGTACATTTTTCCTTCTTTCTTTTTCCACACATGCAATCTTCAACTTGTTGGGGTCAAATGGGGAATTATTAGTGGTTGAATAGCTCTATTGAATTTGATTACCATGCCACCACGTAATTTTCTGAAAGGAAGTACAGCTTGATTTGGTGGATAGTTCATCTACAATCTTTTCTTTTCTTTTTTTTTTTTTGTTCACTTAATGTTATACCTTTTTTTAGTTGTTGTTTATGCCATAGCAATTAAATTTCCTCTTCCCTTCCAATTGGCTCAGAGTTATGGAGCACAATCTGCTGAAGAGAAACAGAGGCTCCTAAAACTGATGAGAAACCTGAATTTTGGTGGGGAGTCTGGATCTGAACCACATACACCTACTGCCCAAGCTTCAGGAGTACTTGGTGCGATGGATGGGTATTATTCTCCCGAATTTAGGGGAGATTTTGGTGCTGGACTTTTGGATCTTCATGCTATGGATGATACCGAGCTTTTGTCTGAGGTATGCTGATTAACTAATTTGGGTTCTTTCCTTTTTGTGAGCGAGAGATTCTTACTTAATTTTGATTATATATGTATAATAGTAGTAATACTTAGGTGGTTTGAATTAGGCATTGGGACATATTAACTTATTGCCTGATATTTTGAGAGCATTTCTGTAAGGAACCGTGAGCTGTTGACATGATTTCGTTATTGTTTATTTTCTTATGGAATTTCTATTGACATTGAGATGAAGCTATATAGCGCTTACATGCAATCAGAGTGTTTTTGTTTTGTGGGGGACGAGGGAGAGGGTGGGGGTCTAGTGACATGAAAAATGATTCGTAAAGATGCCTCTATACCAACTAAAGAACTACTCAGATTTCCTTTCATTTGAAGATACACATTTTTAATATTATGTTTTTTAGCATTAGGATATCTGTTGAAAATTATCTGGCGGTCCATTACTCTATGACATTGGGTGAAAGTCACATACTTATCCTTTTTTGTGGTGGTTAATTCTTTTTCATCCTTTTTTTATTTTTAATTTTCGGATTTCCTTTTTAATTTTTTTCTCACCAGCACGTTATCTCAGAACCATTTGAGCCGTCACCATTTATTCCTAGTGGTACTAGACCATTTGAGGATGAATTTAATATAGCTAGCAGCAGGCAGCCAAGAAGCCAAGCTGATGAAGATGCTGTGGCTACATTACCTGTGATTGAAAAAGAGAATGTTGCCAGAGAAAATAATGTGGCTAAAATCAAAGTTGTGGTAAGCTTCTTATAGTGGCATAAGAATACTATTTGTAGAATACTAACTAGGAATCCTTTGCATATGGGTGTTATCCTTTTACTAATTTCCAGATATTAATCAACAGTGGAGTCATGGAGGTTGGAGTACAGCCTTATAATTCTTTTATTGGACTTACATTGTTTGTTTCTCCTCGTCTGGGAGGTAGTTCAATTAACAAGTGATAGCTATGTTAATGCATTTTGGAGTGCAGGCCTTAGAACAATAATTTGTATGTAAATTTGTCACATTCCATATGTCTTTCTTCTTTTTTGTTTAGTTTAATCACTCCTATCAATTTTTCCTGCCCGTTAATTTTTTTCTCTTTTTCTTTATGGGATCATCTAATTGAGCATTTGTTTCTTCGATTGAGTTTGGTTTTCTGGTATCAACTGGCATATATTTTCATATATTGTTCTATTTTTCGTAATTACGTGTAGTGTACCCTGTATTAGGTGAGAAAGAGACCATTAAACAAGAAAGAGCATGCTCGTAAGGAGGATGATATTGTCTCAGTATGCGACAATGCCTCTTTGACTGTTCATGAACCAAAACTAAAGGTCCCTTTACTTTTATTAATCAGAACTTTGACGTATATATTAACTTAGTTGTTTGATGTGGCAGTGTTTAACTTGATCATAGTTTCTTTTCTCCCATACTTTAAATTGAGATAGGTGGACTTGACTGCATATGTGGAGAAGCATGAATTCTGCTTTGATGCAGTTCTTGATGAGCAGGTTACCAATGATGAGGTAACCGTTATATATTCTTTTATTCCAGTGTAGTTTAGAATAATTTTTTGTTGTTAAATGGTTTTGTAAAATCTGGTTTGAACAGACGTACATTCTTTTTGAAATAGGTTTATAGGGTTACTGTACAACCAATTATTCCCATCATCTTTGAACGGACAAAGGCTACATGTTTTGCTTATGGTCAGACAGGTATGCTTTAAATCTGGTGAATCTCTTGCCGGCTTGCTTTCATGAATGCATACTGGTTGAAAAGTAGTTCACGCATTATTATTTCTGGATATTGTGACTTTTCCCATTGCTGATGCTATTGTATCAACTCTTTTTTTTCTTCCTCTAAGATGCCTTTAGTATCTTGAAGGCTGATCTAAGCCATTTGTATTTGAATAGGCAGTGGCAAGACGTTTACAATGCAGCCATTACCTCTTAGAGCTGCTGAAGACCTCGTTAGATTGTTACATCAGCCAGTTTATCGCAATCAGAGATTCAAGTTGTGGCTTAGCTTTTTTGAGATATATGGTGGAAAACTGTTTGATCTACTCAGTGACAGAAGGTAAGTTTTTAATTTTATTCTCTCTCTTTTTTTTTTTTTTTTTCCTGTAATTATTCTTAAGGAAAAAGGAGTTGCTATTGTCGTAGAGACAGGAAATGTCATTCATGCGTTTAGAGTGGGATGGTATTATGTATATCATATTGATAACCGTGGCATCTAGGTTAGTATATGCAGACCTCAACAATCTTAGGATGTAAGGGTTTTATTAACTTTTTGTTGGTTTGATTATAAATCTAATCCTGGTTTTTTGTTATTTTAATATCTTGGTGTCCAATTTACCTGTAATTTAACTTGGTATATGTCACGAAAAAAACAAACATAGTTCTACTGCGAATTCCTATTGACATGCAGATGCATAATAAATCAAAGGTTTTCACCCACAACAACTTGCATGTGATGCGATATTAACCTTTGGCCATAGTTTAGTTGAATATATAATTATGACCAAATTGATACGTTTACCTACCAAAATGAAGTAGATGAAAATACAAATACAAAAACATCGAAAGTAGTAGTACTTAGAATTGTGTATAGCATTTTTAGTTTTTGGTCTGTTTCTTTTTTCCATGTAAATAGGACATACGACCTGCATTTTCCTCCCCTTTCTAGAGTCCAATTCCTTGATTGAATATCATTTGTGCATTTCATGCATACACATTCTTAAGATGGCTTTATTTTTCCGTAATAGGAAGCTTTGCATGAGAGAAGATGGGAGGCAGCAGGTTTGTATAGTTGGACTTCAAGAATTTGAAGTATCTGATGTACAAATTGTCAAAGAATATATCGAAAAGGGAAATGCAGCTAGGAGTACAGGTTCCACTGGTGCCAATGAGGAGTCTTCAAGGTCACATGCTATATTGCAACTTGCTATTAAGAAACACCCTGAAGTCAAGGAATCGAGAAGGAACAATGATGGAAATGAGTTGAAAAGTGGGAAGCTTGTTGGGAAGATCTCTTTTATTGATTTGGCTGGTAGCGAAAGAGGTGCTGATACAACTGATAATGACCGTCAGACAAGGTATGTGAGATGCTTTAGCTCTTTGGTCTTTGGTTTATGGTTCTTTATTCACAGCTGTTAAAGATAGCACCCATCAATGAGTTTGCTGTTACCGTCGGCTTGATAATATCGAGTATACCATCTTGGTTAAGAATTTTAGTTTCTAATGCTTCCACCAGTATCAAGTATTTTTTTGCTTTGCTGAAGATTACTGCTTTGAACTTTTTCAGTCAAAAATGCTGCTTTATATGAATTTTCAGACGATGTCTTTTCTGATATTATCAAAAATGCTGCTCGACATTTTATCTTCATCAAAAAATTTGTTCCTGTCAACGAAATTTGTACCCTGATTTAATATCGCTGCAATTTGTCTATTTTGTTTTGTTGGAACCTTTGCAGGATTGAGGGAGCAGAAATTAACAAAAGTCTTTTGGCTTTGAAGGAATGCATTCGTGCCTTGGACAATGATCAGATTCATATACCCTTCCGTGGAAGCAAACTTACAGAAGTGCTTCGTGATTCGTTTGTTGGCAACTCGAGAACTGTTATGATATCATGCATTTCTCCGAATGCTGGCTCATGTGAGCATACTCTCAACACTTTGAGATATGCCGACCGGTACGTTTTTTGACATCTTAGGCTTTACAACACCGTCCAGAAATTTGGCATATAATCAACTTTTAAATTACTACCAAATAACACCAGGGTCAAAAGTTTGTCCAAAAGTGGAAATGCAAAAAAGGATCCGGCTGTTAGTTCCAGTCAACCAATAACTAAAGATGCTTCTTCAGCCCCGACTATTCCAATTCCAACTGAAGCAGAAGATATTAATATGCTGCGCCAAGAGGTGAAATTAGGGGAATTGGGCAGAAGGGTTGCAGAGAAAGAGAGTCTCTCCTCTTCCAACTTTGACATGCCAACTACTACTTTGCCATCAAGTAATACCTTTCATGCTCGAGATGAAAAAAGTGCAAGCGTAACTGTAACTTCTGCGTCATTTGACAAGGAGCCACCTGAAATGAGGAACACTCACAGTGATCCAACGGGTCGAAAGATTCCCATGTATTCCCCCAACTTAAATGATACAGAGAAGGTGAAAAAGGTATCGCCACCCCGAAGAAAATCATCCCGAGAAGAAAAATCAGAAAAGTTAGGGAGCTGGCAGAAGAAAGATAGTGGTGTGCCTGATCCCTCAACTGCAAGCTCCAAGCAGTATGGTCCAGGAATTTCTAACACAAATGATGCTGGATCCAAAAAGTCTGAACCTGAGCCTACTCCTGATGGGAATATTAATGCAATACTGGAGGTTTGCTACCTCTAAACACCAAATTTTAGTTACAGTTTAGTGGCTTTTTTTTTTTGACGTGCCATCAACTATGTTACAGGAAGAGGAGGCGTTAATTGCTGCACATCGAAAAGAAATTGAGGACACCATGGAGATAGTGCGTGAAGTAAGTAAAAAAGTTTCAATCTCTTATATTACAAATACTAGTACTTAATTGTTGATACAGTATAGATTCTCACTTTTGGTTGATATGCTTGACCATTACCTTCTGATTCCTTTCCTAGAAAAAACCAAAAGCCTTTGAAAAAGCCAAAAACGTTCCTGATCTATTCTCTATTTCAACATGCAAAATTAAAATGTTAGGGTCTCGTTAATACAAGAAGGGACACTTTTTGACCTGATAGAAGATTTTAAACTTCGAGATCTATTAAATACAAAATTAAAATCCTAGAACTTATTGGACATCTGAATCTGAAAGTTGAGGGTTGTTAAGACAACCTTTAACACCAACTTGTTTTTGAAACCAATTGAACCACCAACTTTTTTCAATAAAGTCAGTACTCTACCATTGAGTTAGCTGTCTTTTTTAGATAGTGGAAGGGTGAATGTGTACTAACGGGGATGGTGTGGGGTGTGGGGTGTTGGTTGTGGCAGGAAATGAAACTGTTGGCAGAAGTGGATCAACCTGGTAGCCACATTGAAAACTACGTGACTCAGTTGAGTTTTGTGCTGTCTCGAAAGGCGGCTGGGTTGGTGAGTCTTCAAGCACGCCTTGCAAGGTTCCAGCATAGACTTAAAGAACAAGAAATACTCACCCGAAAAAGAGTATTGCGTTAGTGTTGTGGTGGTGGGTCACACTTTGTTTGTTTCGTTCTTTCTCTCTCTCTTTCTTTCTCTCTCTCTCCCTCCTCCCTCCTCCCTCCTCTGCTTTCTTCTTCCCCTCACCCCTCTTTCATANCCAATTCCAACTGAAGCAGAAGATATTAATATGCTGCGCCAAGAGGTGAAATTAGGGGAATTGGGCAGAAGGGTTGCAGAGAAAGAGAGTCTCTCCTCTTCCAACTTTGACATGCCAACTACTACTTTGCCATCAAGTAATACCTTTCATGCTCGAGATGAAAAAAGTGCAAGCGTAACTGTAACTTCTGCGTCATTTGACAAGGAGCCACCTGAAATGAGGAACACTCACAGTGATCCAACGGGTCGAAAGATTCCCATGTATTCCCCCAACTTAAATGATACAGAGAAGGTGAAAAAGGTATCGCCACCCCGAAGAAAATCATCCCGAGAAGAAAAATCAGAAAAGTTAGGGAGCTGGCAGAAGAAAGATAGTGGTGTGCCTGATCCCTCAACTGCAAGCTCCAAGCAGTATGGTCCAGGAATTTCTAACACAAATGATGCTGGATCCAAAAAGTCTGAACCTGAGCCTACTCCTGATGGGAATATTAATGCAATACTGGAGGTTTGCTACCTCTAAACACCAAATTTTAGTTACAGTTTAGTGGCTTTTTTTTTTTGACGTGCCATCAACTATGTTACAGGAAGAGGAGGCGTTAATTGCTGCACATCGAAAAGAAATTGAGGACACCATGGAGATAGTGCGTGAAGTAAGTAAAAAAGTTTCAATCTCTTATATTACAAATACTAGTACTTAATTGTTGATACAGTATAGATTCTCACTTTTGGTTGATATGCTTGACCATTACCTTCTGATTCCTTTCCTAGAAAAAACCAAAAGCCTTTGAAAAAGCCAAAAACGTTCCTGATCTATTCTCTATTTCAACATGCAAAATTAAAATGTTAGGGTCTCGTTAATACAAGAAGGGACACTTTTTGACCTGATAGAAGATTTTAAACTTCGAGATCTATTAAATACAAAATTAAAATCCTAGAACTTATTGGACATCTGAATCTGAAAGTTGAGGGTTGTTAAGACAACCTTTAACACCAACTTGTTTTTGAAACCAATTGAACCACCAACTTTTTTCAATAAAGTCAGTACTCTACCATTGAGTTAGCTGTCTTTTTTAGATAGTGGAAGGGTGAATGTGTACTAACGGGGATGGTGTGGGGTGTGGGGTGTTGGTTGTGGCAGGAAATGAAACTGTTGGCAGAAGTGGATCAACCTGGTAGCCACATTGAAAACTACGTGACTCAGTTGAGTTTTGTGCTGTCTCGAAAGGCGGCTGGGTTGGTGAGTCTTCAAGCACGCCTTGCAAGGTTCCAGCATAGACTTAAAGAACAAGAAATACTCACCCGAAAAAGAGTATTGCGTTAGTGTTGTGGTGGTGGGTCACACTTTGTTTGTTTCGTTCTTTCTCTCTCTCTTTCTTTCTCTCTCTCTCCCTCCTCCCTCCTCCCTCCTCTGCTTTCTTCTTCCCCTCACCCCTCTTTCATATTATATAAAATATCATTAAATCAATTGATTTGATTTGTACATTCGAGCTTGAAAAAGAGATTGGAATTGAATTCCCTTGCTGCTATCTTGCCCCGACCCGTGAACGACCTTAACCATGAGGTACATAATATAATGTTATGCGTAACAGTAATATTGAAATACATTTGTTTTCGTGGTTTTAGTAATACCTGAGTTTGGCAGGAGAGATCGACTGTTGCCCATTAAAGCCAATTCAAATTAGTTAGGAAGGATTATTCTTCACATTTGAGACCTATATTTCAATTGGTTTTTAAACCCGAGCTTATTTGGTCTATAACATGTTCCAGTCGAAGGCCCTATGAACTAAAAAAGTTTACAAGGACTCATTTGTGTACATTATTATTATTATAGTACTCTAAATTGGCATTACGATTCATCGACCTGCTAGTTCTTTTTATGAGGAAGTGGATGAAGGTGCCCGGAACCATGAAATGTATATACGTTTCCATGAAATGTATATACGTTTCCGATCAATAATCTCACAAAATAAGCATCAAAAGTCACATTACTTGGGGAATGCACGTTCCTATAGAAACTAAATCTTCCATACACAAAAAAAGAAGAAAAAAGAATGAGCTGTGTATCGTCTAGGGTTACTTTCTGATCATTACAAACATAATAATACATGGGGGGGTGGGGGGGAAAGAGGGAGAAATTACTCAATAATACAGAGTTTGAAATGAATCACTAAACCATTTAAAATAAATACGTCGAGATGGGGTGAGAGTATTCACTTACCAAAAATACTAGATGATGCTTCGCCCTGCAACCTCTCTCCCGTATAAATTTGTTTGTACTCATCATCTATTCTCTACTCGAAACCAATCCAATCCAATCCAAAACATACAATTTAGAGCTGCTGCCACTCAAACGTGCAAGAGAATCTCGGGATCTATACGCTCGCTGCTAACACGAAGAAAATTTCGAGACATTACAATGTGATCTCAATCAGTTAGCTCTCAATTTCAAAATTTCCTTGGCTGTTCTACGTCGGAAATAAGGCATGTGTTCCTACAAGAAACAAACAAAGAAAGAAAGGAATTGAATCTTATTTTGAGCTCATAATTGAATTAGAAATGAATGCATGTGGATTAACACTTTCAACAATCTTTTTTACCTGCTTGAAACAGAGATTCAAGCCTCTGCTATAAAAATCAGCATACTTGATCATAAACATGCCACAATCAAACCTGTTTCAATTGAAAGAATTGCAAGAAACAAAAGTGCAAAATCTTGAGAAGCATGTAAAAAGACGTGAAAATAAAAAATTACAAGAACGAAATATAAGTTTGAAAGGAACAAACCCATTTTCTTGCTCGGGAAGGTCTTCGACAAATTCTTGTGCCCAAGAACTTACATCAATATCTTTTCCACTCTTGTTCTTCACCTCGTCTACAAAATATCTCGCCTGGGTACATAGAATCAAAAGGATAATCAAAACGAGCAACCAAAACATATGCGCGCCCTTCTCTTGTACTAGCACGTCATAAGAAAAAAAAATAAACGGACATCATTCGTTATTAAAATAATAATCGTGAATGTCTAGTTCAGCTAGTTCACCAAAACGCTCAAAGCTAATATCTCAATTTCTCAAACCTCCTATGCTTCTTGCCATAATGGAAAAACTTGACACTATAACGTTCGTAAATGGGATTACAAAAGGATGAAATGGTATAACATCTTCTGTTTTTTAAAACAAAATCATGTTAAAAGCTTCTTCCATTCTAATCACAAGATGCAAGGCAAGGCGTTAGCATTGGTAGAACGAGGCGTATACTTACATAACAAAAAAAATATTAACCAGTAGAAAATGATACCCCAAAAAAAGAAACATTCTCGAGAATATGCAAATAAATGCAAGAACAATCCGTCATGGGTTGACCTCATTTTAAATAGTAAAAAACAAATCAAAAAAATCAAAAAAATCAAAAAAATGTAAAATATTATATTCTTAATATTGTAGTATTCACATAAAAGTATGAAATACATCATTGTTTAATTAGAACCAAACATGATATCTAAAAGCTAGAGAAATTTTCTTCAAAAAATACAGTAAAAATCAATGAGAAAACTTAGAAAAAAATACTGGAAGAAACACATTAATTTTTTTAATTAGTGGTTAAAACTTAAAGAACATTTAACAAAATTAAGAAACTTATATAATACAATATTTGTTGAAAATTTGTAAACCATAAAACAATAATAAAAGGGTAGGTGGTTGCTGTGGCCGTGGTAGTGGTAGTGGTATGGCACCACAAAAAAAAGACAAACAAGAACGTAAAAAGCAAAAAAGAAAACAGCGAATTCCTATCCGCATACCACTAAATAATAAACAAAGGAAAAAAGAAGGTTGCACTCATTAAATCGCCCACTACCACTGGATTCTTCCCTCGAACTCTCTTACGGGTATTTTGTAATGTAAAGCTAATCTAAAGTCGATTCTCTTATGGGTATTTTGTAATGTAAAGCTAATCTATAGTCGATTCAGTACCAAAAGCCAACACTTGGAATTTCCGGTGGAATGAAGTTAGAGGCTTATGTCTCTTAGCCTCAAAGCATAAGCAGAGAGGCCTACGCCTTTATCTTCAGAGGTGTAAGCCTTGAAACACCTCAGAGCCGACCTTAGAGCCTCCTCGCCTCAATGCTTAAGCTTTAAACGGTTTTTAAAACATTGCTTTCGGGTTGGGTAGAGAGCTTTGTGACACAATTCATATCTTCATCTTGTGGAATATTAGACTCTTAGATCAAGCTTACTATTCTTCATCTCAAGAGCTTAGATCTTAAGGTAATCCGGGTCTAACTTAGACTTTAGGATTGAGATCAAATCAATTTGGAAGTTTTAGTTTTAGCGTCTACGAATTAAGGGTTCACATACCGAGAGGGTTCCTAATTTCAACTCACTAGGATTTTCACGCCCAACGACTAATCACATAGATAGTATACCCTAGATGTGTACCGCAATGAAACAACTACCGTCGCAATAAGTTCAGGAACCATAAAAACGATGCAATAAATAGAGAAGAGAAAATACAAAGCATACCAATGTCTTTAAAACACGAGAATCCATTCCCTTCAGAGAATCGAGATACTGAAATTTCTTCTCTTTCTTGTTGATTACTGCTAGGCACCAGTGTATTTCTCTATGGATGGGGACAAATATCTAAACAAGTAATTAAATTGGGTCAGTAACAAATGAATTAATATCGTACCATCGATCACCATCGATTAGATGAATAATAGAGTTAAAATGGGACAGAAGATTACTTTATCACAATCAATGAGTTCATACTTCAACTTCTTTGGGTTGGTCCATTTTCTAACCGATCCGTAATCATAGCCATTCCTTCCATTTAACTGTTAGCAATGTTACAAGAACGAAAAATACAAGCTAAAGTCAGATCATCATAAACGTCTATTTGAATAAGACCACACTTCCATACGATAATTCCCTAAAAAACAGTTTACGGGCTGAACTAAACGACAATTATACAAATATCTGAACTTTCATTAAGAAAAACACGAAGGGATACAAGGACGTACAAAAATATAAAGTCCACAAAACGAGGCAGACTATCAAAAGGGTCTCGAATCAAGGAAAAAAAAACAACGTTGCACGTATAGTAAATCGAAATGTAGACCATAGAGGCACGTCAAACAGCTCGATTTCCAATCATTGATTATTACAACATTCAGAAACGTACCCAACTAAAACCTGACCATCTCGAGGTAAATTAGCATACAAATCCATTGGTGCAAGTAGTGGAAAATGAAGTAAAGCTTAACCAACCTTTTTATAGAAGAAGGTACTAAAGAAATGGCATTTCAAATACTTCTCTGGCTCCCTTCTTTCCCTTTCTTTCAGCAACTCAAGATACAAATTAATCACCTAAGAACAATAAATACAACAATTAGGAAGACGGGTTTCAAGAACAGAAAATTTCAGGTAAGATCATAATCCATCGGATACTATTTCATCGAATCTTCAAATCTACCTCGTCGTTTAACCAGGCAGCTGGTCTCAGACACTGCAAAGTTTCCCCAGTAATCTCAATATTCGAATTCTCATGAGTAACCAAAACTCTCCTCCTGAATAATGAACGAAAAAACGTCAAACAAAAGAACAAAATGAAAGATTATAAGAACAACATCATACGGTACCGGTTCGTAGAGAGCGCACGTTCAACCTGCGCCTCCTCTTCCTTTGTAAGAGGAGTAAAAAGTTCCTGTGGAATCTCCTGGATCGATAAACGAATACATTTTGATTAGCATAAAAATGGTGAAATTGCATTATCCAGAACAAAAATTAATCTATCTCTGCGAAGAAAAGAAACATACATCAAGAGGCTTCTTCTTTGGTGTTCGGGATTGAAGAATCGATCGGCGCTTCTCGTTCAACTCGATTTCGAAATCCAAGCTTTTCAATCTCGATGTCCGCCTTTCCACAGTCTGAAGCAACTTCTTGTAAGCAGAAACACTGGACAAGTCTCGATCCAGTGACAAAGCACCAAGCATCGCCTCAGCGTTTTCAACCTTCGAATCAGCATTTGTCAAATCTACAACTACCGACGTCGACGGCTGATGAACATTCTTCATCTTCGCATCCAATTCCTGCACTGTATTAACCTCACGAGTCCTCTGGTCCGGTTTATCATCTTTAATTGCCTCGATGCCGTCTTCGTTCTTCGAATCTCCAGAAGCGCCTCTTTCAGTTTCGGAGTCTGAATCCAAGTCAATGAAATCCTTCGGGAAGGACCGCAATGCACCAATTGCACGATTCTTCGCAATCTGGTAGTTGTACGACAACATATTTCCCGCCGCGTACTGTTCCGACGACTCGCTATTATTTTTTGACTCCCAATGCCTATAGAAGCTCTTCGAAAGCCCGAATTTGCGAATTCTGCAAGGGCCGTGTACTTCTCGGCGCAATTGCGGAGTTTCTTCAGGGTACCGGGAAAGCCTAGCCACCGTATAGTTCGATGAGGAAACTGGCCGATCCAAAGACAAAGCAGACACTTTAGGTTTCTTGGAGACGTGAAAATCCGGTGATTTCAAAGATGAATACGAACGATTAAGGCTCAAACACTCGTCGTCGCGCTTACGGTTGTTGGTTCGGGCGCCCATTAGTAGACACGGAGATTGAAACGAAACGCCTACGAGATCGCATCACATCTACCGAAAACCATTTCAGGCAGAAAAAAACATCAATAGAATTCGGAAGAACAAAAACTAGGGTTTTTGCGCTGAACGAAGAAGCCGGCAAAACCCTAAATGTCAAGGATTAGGAACAAACGGAGATGAATTTCAAACAGAAATTGAAGAAAATAAGAACTGAGAAACGGAATCAAGCAGAGGAGAGAGTAAAGTGGGAAGAGACGAGGAAATTGAAAGAGAAACTGGGAATTGAATGAGATGCAGAAATTGAAATCGGAATCCGCAGTTGGGAGGAAGAGATTTGGGAGAAGAAGTGAATGACGTCTGAATCTACAAAACTGGAGAATCCAAATTGATTGATTGAAAATGTTTCGATTTCGTTCGTCCTGATGCTGTTGGTTCTCTGTTTGGAAGAAAGCTTCCCACAGCCACCTCGTCTCTCGCTTACGCCATCTGTCCCTTTGAATTCAAGCGGGGTTTTTTCTATCACTTTTCAAATTTGTCCTTTCCCATAAATTCTTCCACAATTACATACATACATATCTATATATACATACACATACATATCTATATATATATGTATACACATATATATACACACATATATATATATAAATATATCTGATAAGTGATCGAGAATGAAAAAGGATTTTTTTTAATTATTAATTTTTTTTCTTCTAAAATTTAGTTTTTATTATTTGTTCAATAAATTTTATTTATTATTTGTTCAATAAATTTTATTTATTATTTGTTCAATAAATTTTAAAAGGGTACCTATGTCGAATATACATTAATTACTTACCTTTTAAGATTTCCAGACTTTCTTCGGTACTCAAGAACCGGAAGAAAGATTGAGTTAGATACGAAACGGTTTTGTTATTATTGTTACTTTAAAATTTTGTGGGCTCGATAACCAACAATGGATATACAAACGAGAAAGTCTAAATTTTTTCCTATTTTCTTTATATTTTTTAAAATATATTTAATTGTTAAAAAAATGTAATGAACAATTTTTTATTTTTCAATATATTGTTTATTAAAAAAAATATAAAATTTCTAATAAATTCAATATTATCACTAAGAATAGTAAAAAAGTAAGGCATAGCTATGACAGAAAATATAATTTGATCTCCAGCCCATTTAATTTAACTAATAATAGAGAGAAATTTCTCTACATCCTCTTCCCATTTTTCATATAAACGAAAATTCCGTACCTCATTCAAGATGGATCTCCACAAACCTTCGACCCGACCCTCGAGATTAAATAGACCTCGCTTCCCGACATAAAAACCAGCTTTGTTGGGGTTGAAACTTCCATAATCTATATTCATCATCTAAGAAACCAAGATTTCTATAAAGAAAGAGAAAAATATCAAGATATCATACATCATGAAGAAAAGCCATGTGGGGTGAAGTGAAAATTCAGTTCTAAATTTAACTCTCCTGATCTAATTAGATCACCATGGAATCCAAGGAAATGGTGCCTACACTCCATCTTCCGTTGCAAATTTTCCCCATCTTCGGTACGGTTCGATGGCTGCATTTGCAATAGATTGACCGTGATACCGAACGTCCCTATCTCGAATGTAAAGAAATAACATTCTCATTTCGCTCGACTAATGCATACAAAGCCATCTCGACATCAGAAAACGGTTGACCAGCATAGAGCTGCAATTGCCCCTTCTTCACAACAATCATTTTACTTGTATGTGATTTTATGACCTTCTCGAGTTCCTAAGAAGCACCAAGCAAGAATATAAGCGTTCTACACGGTATGCAGAAACCAAAAAAATATAACAAACCACAAACTTATCCACAATTCGAGCATAACTAAGTTGATAAGGCACCAATTAAACAATTACCATCTCAAAAGTCAAGAACAAAAAAAAACAAACAAACTCGCTAATCCGAGCATAACTTAGTTGATAAGGCACCAATTACGTAATTATCATCCAAAACGTTGATGATTCACTCCCACACCCACAATTGTTAAACTAAAAAAACGAAACTCATCACTAAAATCAACTGAAGCTACTTGGGTATGACAACATCATCACCAAGCACATTGATTGGTACACATCAACTAAATATACCTTAAATCAAATCATTATACATAAAAAAAAAAATTAATTAACCATCTTACGAAACTACGAAAATAAATATCGACATAACATTATGCAATATTTTGATCTAAGTTGACACTTTAACCTAAAGTTGAAATTTATCAAATACTAATTTACTTCGTATCGAAGCAGGGAAACTATAGATATCGTAATATTGAAGTTTAGAACTCTTACTTTTGTTGGCAGAGGAACGACGTCGGTTGTGAAATTGTCGAGCTCTTCAAAGAATGATTCCAGAAGATAACAGAAGTTATTTGCATCAACATGGTGTTCAAAAGCAACTGTATATGTAGTATATTCCTCAATATCCTGTGTCTTGGAAGGAATCCTTAAGGTGAAAAGTCCTCCATGTTCTTCATCTTCAGAACCTCGATGCATAAAAATAACCTGTGATGGGATACATTTTGATGTTAAAATTTATAATTAAACATAAAGAAAAAAAGATCATAGGGTTTAAAGATAATTCTTTGAAACATAATTAGTTATTTAATTAATATCGACTAAAAGGCCATCGTAGGTCCTAACTTTCATCCAAAATTCTAATGAATTTCGGACTACAGTCATCTAAGAAGGTTAAATAAGAACTAAGGTTTCGTTTGATAACGATTTGGATTTTATTTTTGAAATTTAATAAATATTGAAAACTAAAAGTAAATTACGAATTCAAATGTTTCTGGTACAAAAACGAAAATATGATAAGGAAATTGGGAAGAAACAAGCCTAAACCTCGAAACGAATGCATTATCAAACGAAACCTAAATAACTCCATTGAAATATTTGTTATGCTAAGTGTGTGACTAGTCAATTTTGAATTGAGATTGACGACTAAAACAATAAGCTCATAATTCAAATTATGTAACAGCCCAAGCCCAAGCTCAAGCCCACCGCTAGCAGATAGTGTCCGTTTTGGACCGTTATGTATCGCCGTTAGCCTCATGGTTTTAAAACGCATCTTTCAGAGTTACGCAGCGGAACCGGTACTCATCCAAATACTGTCCTCTTTGGGCTTTCCCTTCTAGGCTTCCCCTCAAGGTTTTTAGGTTTTCCCTTTTGGACTTCTTCATTACACGTCTATTAGGGAGAGATTTCAACACTCCTATAAGTAATGCTTCGTTCCCCTCTAACCAATGTGGGATCTCATAATCCACCCCCCTTGGGGGCCCAGCGTCCTCACTGGCACATCGCCCAATGTCTGACTCTAATACCATTTGTAACAACCTAAGCCCACCGCTAGTAGATGGGCTTTCTGTTACAGGCTTCCCCATTACGCGTCTGTTAGAGAGAGGTTTCTACACCCTCCTCTCCAACCGAGGTGAGATCTCACAGATTATGCTTAGTGTCTTCATAAATTAAAATCATGCCATCAAGAAGAAAATAAGTACAGAAAACAAAGTATATTTTCTAACTTACTAGAACATAAGGAAGATTCATCCACCATGAATCAGCCCTCGAAGGAGATCTTTTCTCCATTACATCTTTTAAATTCTGTGACTTCGAGATCTCCACTGAAGAAGTCTCCTGAACGGCACCTAAAAACTTGAGAAACAAACCATAATTATTTGTTCTAACTATCAAATATAAAGTTCTGAACAACAACCATTTCAAGATCCAAATACAATTAATTGAAAACAATATCTTGTAATTCAGAGACATTACCATTACTTGATTTCTTCTTTGAACTCGAACCCTTAATATCGAGATCCAAATTCGTTCCATCGTTTTTCTGTAGCAATACAGATTTGTCACTGCCCAAATTCGTGCTATCGTCTTCGAACATCTTGGGATCGCTATACTTGATTCCGTTAGCTACTCGTTTTTCGGCATCCTTCACTCCCTTGTTAATAGCCTTGCCATTTGAGCCACTTTTTTTACCATTAGAAGCAAATCCTTGAAACCCCTTAGGCTTCTTCATTCTATCACCATTAGAGTTTCTGAATTGCAACTTTTTCTTATATATTAGACTCTTATTCCGTTCTTCTTCATCATTGAAATCATTCCTTTTGGCGGCTTCCTCAACATTCTCAGACTTGAACAAAAAATTTACTGGTGAATCCGGTATCCTATCTTTGTTAGAATTTAGCCTCTTCTGTAACTTAACAAGTCGAGCATCAATCTCTTTATCAATACCAATCCTAGCCCTGGAAATTACATTTCTACCCTCCATGTCGCCCTCCCCTAAATCATCAGGTTTTTGATATTTCTCCTCTTTCCTTGCTTTCCTAGCCAACAACCTGATCTCTTCAATTTTGTCTCTCATCTTCGATTCGTCCAAATAAACCAACTCGTTCGTTTTAGACCCGAAATTTCCAAGAACGATTCTCTCATTTCCATTCAACAACACTTCTTTTACGCTTTTGCTTCTAATACTCAAATCTTTATCTGAGTTCTTATCTTCCTTAATTGAATTACCATAATCTAAAACCCACACAGTACAGATTGTCTGAAACGCAAAAAGAGCAAGCAAGTAAACGCCAAACCTGACGAAACTTCCCAAAGAAAAGTTGGCAACATCAAAATTAAGCAACGAGGCAGTGTCCGAGCTCTCGGAGAGTCGAGATTCACCGTCCGTGGTAGTGGAGGAAGGGCAACATTCCGCCGGAGATAACACCTCGGTCTCGACGCCTGCAGGACCTGAGATTTCCGGCGATACGATCGGAGTTTCAGAGTCGATTAGCGGAGGAATGGGAGAGACAGTGAACGGAGGAGGTTTAGTTAGGGTTTTGAGGATTTTGATGCGCAAGTGATTTTTTCTTCTTGTGAGCCTCGAACGAGATGAAATGGAAATGGAAGCTGAAACTGAAAGCAATGGCTTGGTGCTGCAAATGGTGAATTTGTTGCAATGAATGGAGAAAGAAACAGCGGAGCCGCACGTACCCGCCATAACCAGCGGGGAAGGAAGCTTGTGAAACGAGGTTTGAATTTCTGGTAAGTAATGGCGCAAGGGTTGCTTGTGCTTGCTTCCTATGATGGGCCTGAGGCCCATTTCAACATTTTTGAAGTATCAAATTCAGGAGTAGCCCAAGCCCAACCCAAAAATAGTAGCCCAAATACTTTTAATTTATAGGCCCATTTCAACATTTNTTTTTTTTTTTTTTTTTTTTTTTTTTTTTTTTTTTTTTTTTTTGAGTTTGGTTTATTAAAAAAGTAATCTATTTTACATATTCTTTTTTTTATTTAAATTTAAAATTTTAAGTGAACTTTCAATATTTATTATTAATTTATTTAAGTATTTAAAATAAAAGTTAATAATAAATTGAAACGAGTGCTAATTTTCATTTATTCATCAACTATAAATTTAATTTATAATTAATTTATAATTAGGTTTTCCTTTGGTTTTTTCTTTTACTTAAATATTGATCTTTTTTAACCTTCCCACTCTTTTAGTTGATTTTAAATTAAACTATTAATGACCGGTTAGAATTAAAACCGTTAATAATTAATTACTAAGAGGAAAATATCCCATTGTGGCAAGATGTAACGAGCTAAAGCATACAATTTCAACCCCAACAGTATAGTATAAGATGCTATGAGAAATAATCCAATTGTCGTTTGAAATTGACCATCCATCCAGTTTCAAACAAAACCAACAACCGGTTCGGATCGGTTTGAGCGAGATTGAGATTTTTCAGTTCCTTGAACGATCGTACTGATTTTTGNTTTTTTTTTTTTTTTTTTTTTTTTTTTTTTTTTTTGAAAATGCAAAATGAGACATTATTCTAAAGAAAATCAACCTAATATTTCCCTTAAACAGCATTCTAGTAAAAATCCCTAAGGGGGTGGAAAAAATCCAATCGTTACAATCATCAGGCAAAACATTGAAAAGCCTCCAAATAATATTGCAAAGGAGGGAAAAATTGCAGCAAACAAGATATGATTATTGTTTAACGTATTTGAATAATCTCACTGTGGAAGCATAATCAATGGTAGCCTCACTGCCTGTTGGAGATTAAAGGTGAACATCGACAACTTCTGCGGAGGTCTCGTCACCAAAGAAAACACAAACTAGTGTCCCGTCACCAACCTCAAACATGCCCCGTCGCTTAAATGTTATCTATCAGTGAATTGAGCGGAGCCCCAGAGTTAGGCGATGCCTGTAGCATCAGATCAGCGTCTTCCAAATCCTGGGGTTGAATGGATAAGTCCTGTTTGAACAATTCAGTTCGTTTCAGCCAAAACGAACATTTTTTTTGTTTTTTTTTAAGTTAAACATTCGACGACGTCGAGAAGATTGGAAATACCTGCGGTTGCATCAGCGGGTGTTGTTGCTGATCTTGAGCCACAGGGTAGGCTTGTGGTTGGGACATTCTATAGTAAGGCTCTTTAAGGTCGAGTTTGCACGAGGACGACTGAAGTATTCCTCCTTGCTCGGCGCCAGGGCCCCACATTTTGGCTATACAGCAGTCTTAGTTAGCAGCAAGCTCAAAAGACAAACCAAGGAACCAAAAATGTGAGGAATAAGAAATCAACCTGATAGAGTCAAATAAATGGTGTAACTCTGAGCACTGTGAGAAACCATATGAAGTCTGCCAGTAATTTCCTGTCCTGCCATGACATAAATCGGCTGGGAAAGCACGCAACGTAACTGGTACCAATGAGTTGTCGGTGCACCGGGGGCAGTAGTAAGCCACCTCTGCACAGTGCTGTAGAATGAAGTTGTTCATAAGCATTCAAACTTGTAATAGCCGTAGCCAAAATTTTAACTCAAACCCAAACAGTTACCTGCCGTTAAATAATACATCAAACCAGCAGGCTAATCCATGTATTCTGGCACCCACAGTAGCAACGAATTTCAGAGGAATATCTATGTCATACAATTCCTCTTCCTGATATTAAGAGTGATTCCCCATCAGAGTTCATTTCAAGCCATATAGTTAAAAAATAAAAATTAATAATGAGAAAAAGAATAATAAAACCCACAGGTGGAACCCGGACGATCGGTTCGGCTGTTAGAAATATAAAAACTAAAATAGTTGGTTGGTTTTCGGTCGTTCATTTCAGCATCTGTTTTGATGAAATTGATCGGTTTCGATTTTAAAATTTTCCTTAAAACAATGTGTTGATTGAATCAATCCACTCATTCCCTTCCATGACACGTGAAAGAATTTATATTCCCCAGCCAATCTCATAATTATGTAAAAAGAGAAAATTATTCGTAAACAAAAGACCAAAAATACAAGAAATATTTGAATTAATAAGAAAAATACAAGTTCTAGGTCAAGGGGATATTAGTACCTTGATATTTGTGAAGTCCAAAACATGAGACATTGAAGCGGCCACCAATAATCTTGGATCAAAAGCATCCACCACTGGCTGTATGAAATATGAAATAGAGTATTATGGATGCATAGTTGAAACAACAGAAACAGGAATGAGATGCTGCTAGTACATCATAGAGAACAAATGCACATTAATCCATCATTTACAGATGAAATTTCCGTCGCTGTCATCCAGAAATCCTCAGGTATCGGACCAAATCCTAAGTAACGGACTAGTTTTATCGTCAAAATTTGATCTAAATTATAAATGGCCTTCGATTTCGTTTTCAAGTAAATGAAAGTGATGCAAACCTGAGAAAAATAGCCTTGAAACGCCGATCCGTGCAAGGCTGTCAAATCAACACCATAATAGTTTTGTTGCTGCCAAAAGAGAGCCTACAAGAAAGAACATATCAAGTTTAGTTTGTTCACGAGTGACCAAAAGAAGACGGTAGGAAAGACCAAAAGGATACGTTTCAGTTATCTTGATTAGAAATCGTTCTCAGAGACCAAAGTGAAAACAATTTTACGCTTAAGAGGCAGAAAGGGTAAACTAAGGTCTTGGGATGTTCATCAAAAGTCTCACCTTGTTAGCTACTTCAACAAATAGATATTCATCGCTGAAAGGTGCCATGTGAATCCTACATGGGGAACATTATAACTCATAAGAACACAAAATAATATGTATAAATGATTCACAAGCACTTAAAAGTACAAGAAAACGAGAAGATAAAGACGCATTCAAATAAACCATGATAATACAATGACCGACTTGTATGTTGAAGTCATGAAGTATTAGTTAAACACCGAATACAAATTCAAAACTGTCGTCTCCTTACATGACGATGAGGATAACTTTGAGATCATATTTTTACCCTAACCATATAAGACAAGAAGGGTGCCCGATGAAATTTTTCTACTGCTAGTTTACCTTCCTATTGTGGGGAACATCTTTCCATTTGGGTTCAAAAAACGATCTCTGGCGATCACATACGATTCCAGCATTCTTTCGTTGACCAATAGGGTGCCTAACAGAAAATAAGAACAATGAGGAATGGGGATGGATTGAACTAAACTTTTGAACCTTTTCATTTGGGGGTTATACCGTTTTCGAGAGTAAATAGCTAAAAGTTTTAAGGTCATTAAAAAATTACACAATCTCCCAAGATAATCTGAAAATGAAAGACAATTTGATAACGGCTCTCACCCATTGGCTCAGAGATTAAAATGTCGGCTTTTTCAGGTAATTCAACATCCTCAACTTTGCCCTTTATTACCTGAGTTTTGAATTAGAGAACATGACTATAACATAAAAAAATGGCAAATAATGATACTTGCAAGGAATTTTACGTGATTTAAAAAAACTTACTGTAATTCGCTCACTCAGGGCAGGGTTCCCAGAAATTAATATGCGAGCATACTCGGCCATTTCAGATGCTTCCACAGCATAAACATGCTTTGCACCAGCCTGTTGAAGATTCAAGGCATAAGATCTTCCATTTAATTATAGAACTGTGGAACCAAATACACAAAGAGATAAAAAAAAGTTCGACTATAACCACGAGTACCTGAGCGGCAAATAATGACAAAATACCACTACCAGCACCAACATCAACAACCACACGACCGGTGAAGTCAGCACGATTTTCCATTACTGCTGCATAGTATGTTCCTGAATCAGCAAAAGACTGCCAAAGTTAACATACCATGTAATTCTGTTAATATGTATAATGTGACCGTGCGGGCAGGTAACGCATATGCCATTGTTTAAGCTATCAATACAATGATAATAATGATAATAAGACGTTTGAATAAAAAATTAAGAAACTGGTCCACAAAACAAAATTGCAAGATAAACAACAGCTAAATTATATTACCTGTTCTCACATAATCCTGCAACATATTTTGTTGATGTAAAAGTTGTCCGTAGTAGTGGAAGTACATCTTTGAAGAGGATGATTCTATTTTGTCATCAAACCTGCTTTTTAAGGAGGAAATTGCACCATTTGGCAAATGGGAGCCTGGATGTAGAAAAATGATAACTTCAGTAACGTGTTCACAATGAAAACATCAATAAATTTGTTCGCAAAGAGTTGCAACATTCGGGGTGAACTTACCTTGGACAATATCATCCTTCTTCCTCTTATCAAAAGCAGAATGAAATGCACTGCACTCTTCCTCATTTCTAAATAGAAGGGTAACTCCTCTGGAATGAGATTTCTGTTTCAAAAGCGAAACTATTCAATAACACAAGCAATGAACAGTGCTTCGTTCTTCAGCGTGTTAAATTATACCAATACTAAATCACTAATGCCAAGTACAGATTCGTAAGGTAAGCAACATACAAAAAATGGCAGAATTGAACAAAATAATAAGAGCATGCAGACATATATTCGCAGCCTCGAAGGTATGGTTTCGGCATATTCACATAAAACTACCCTTCTTACCTCTTTACCGGCATCGCCTTCTGATATGCAAACTGACTGAACAGGGCTTAGCCGAAATATCTGAAGACATAAGAGAAATATAAAAGTTAATCATATTATATTCTCTAAAATGGTCGCTACCATCAATTCACCACTAAACTAAAAACTTAAGCTAACAAAAGTTCAAGTATACCTAATCTTTTATATATACGCTTAAACACGCACGCGTAAGTTAGAGTGTTAATTAACTCATGAAGTACAAGTCATTCGAACTGCCCCGTGCTTTTTCGTACCGTAGTAAATCATCATTGAACTTAAAAGCTAAATGTTTAGGTTATGGTATGTTAAATCCTTTATATACATTCTTTTCAACACACAATGTTTCTAAGAATGGAAAATGTACGTCGTTAAGCTCATTCATAAAGCAAACCGAGCACTAGTCAAGAAAGAATGCAGAACCGATAAACAGAAGAAATAAAACAAAAAGTAGGTCTTTTATTCTCTCGTCTTTATGTCTTCCAAATTCTCCCATACACAACAACAACAATCACGATAAGCAAACTCATCACAAATAAAACAGAACCTGAGTAGTCCGGAGATCGAAAGAAATGTCATCGGAATCGGTCTCCTGCCGTAACCGAAGCTCCGCCGCACCGGAATCGCCGCCAAACCGAGCAACCACCGGCGCGGACGACGATGACGAGGAGGAAGACGAAGAAGCAAGCTCAGAAATCGAAACCAAAGTGAACTCCTGAGGCTTGTGTTTTTGCCCTAAAGAGCCCTCCATTAATGCAAAACCTGAAGCCGAAAATTATCTTCACTCCAAAAAATGGATCGCACAGAGTCGACGTTTCAGCAGTGAAAGCCGTCCGGAGGAGAATTAGGGTTTCTGAGAGAGAAACGAAAAGGTTTTTGGAAATCTTACAGAAGCAGCCGCCCGGCAGAGAGAAACAGAGAACTGAGTGGCGTTAAAGGCCAGTTTTTATACTGTGACTGTTTTTCTTTTTTTGCTTTGTTTTTTATTTAAATTATTTGGATGAGTATTAGATTTCCCTTCCTTTATGGACATTTATATTATAGTTATGTAAATGATGAAAATTTTCTTTTATATATATATATATATATATATATATTTTTTTTTTTTTTTAAATATATATATTCTTTTAAATAACTTGTAATAAATAGCGTCTATTTTCTAATATAATTTATATTAAAATAATACCTTAATAAATTCAATAATATTTTATTAATAAAAATATAATATAATCAAATTGCAATACTATCGTATTTCATGTTTAAAAATACATTTATTTAATTATATAAAATATATAATCATTATCTCCGAGCATATTTAGTTAATTGGGATAAATCTTCTTCATTCATGCAGTGGATCCTGTGTAGCCTAGTTCCACGAGTTAAATGAAAATCTTTAATTTCTATATATATATATATTTATTTATTTATTTATTTATTTATTATATAATTAAAAAAATAAATAACAAAATATAACTATATAAAAAAATTATATTATTTATTTATTTATTTTAATATTTTATTTAAATAATCTTTTTTTAAATCATAGGAATTAATATTCTAAACCTTTTTACCAGAGTCTTATATATTTTGAAAAAAATAAAAAGTTTTGAGAGAGAATCGTTTAGTGAAGGAACTTGATACGATGGATTCAAAAGGGGTGGTCACGTGCTCCTCGCGTGCTTCTGGGTTTTGTTTTGATGTGGACGCTGAGATGGATGTTTGCGTAGTACACCGTTGAAATTTTAGACTTGGAAGTGACGTGTCGCTCAATGAGAGAATCCGATGCTTTGTAGGACCCACGTGGCCGTAGTGGATTGGTTGGAAAGCAAATTCTCCCTTCCTCTTATAATAATGAGTCTCAATTTGTTCCAACAAATCATTTTCACTTGTCTTCAATACCCTAATTTCGATAGATTCTAGTCTCGTTGAGTTGTGTTTATCTTAGCTTATCTCTTATATTCAATAACGCTCTCCGTCAATAACTTTTTTTTACTTTGAGCTAGACGAAGTTGATAGATTTATGAGAACGTTGAAGTATCTATACCGTCATTTCTGTTCGAGATTAAATGTAAGCAGATATTATCTACTTTGACCCGTTACGTATCGTCGTCATCTTCACGATTTTAAAACACGTCTACTAGGGAGAAATTTTTCACACCTTTTATAAGAAGTATTTTGTTCCCCTCTCCAACCAATGTGGGATCTCACGATCCACCCTCTTGGCAGCTAGCGTCCCTCGTAGACACACCAATCGATGTCTGACTCTGATACCATTTGTAAGTAGCCCAAGTCCACTGTTAGCCAATATTGTCCGTTTTGGCTTATTATGTATCGCTGTTAGCCTCACAAATTTATAACGCATCTACTGGTGAGAAGTTTTTCACACCCTTTATAAAGATGTAGAATCTCACATTAAAAAAAATAAATAATATATATATATATATTATTATTATTATTGTCGTTATATATAGATTCCTTTACTATTATGTGTTCAAGTAAGGTAAGGACTTTATAAACAAGATTTGCTTTTATTGACGTTGGATCTAGACAAGTAAAAACGTGTCGTAAATATCTTCATATTAGCTTAAACGTATGGTTGTGAAACGTTAACTTTTGTTTGTTTCTATTCTAAATAAATTTAAAGACGACTGCTCCACGACAAAGTGTTGATTCCAAAATTCCTTATCTCCTCCCTAATTTCCGTAAAAAAACGTGAACCGTTAACTTTTTATTCTAAAACTCATTGTCTAACAAAACCTCAATTTCTTCGTCATACTTTTTGACACGTATATCCAATTGAGAGCCTAAGCCCGATACCAATGATACGATAGAAAAAATACTTTGGTATCAAGTGATTTTTTGTCGTGTGAACCCAAAATTCACAAACACTAAAACATCCAAACCTATTTGGGTTTAACTTTAATTGGCGAGTTAGGCATAGATCATTTAAGATCAACGCTCTCCATACATGACAGGAAAAATATAAATAGACAAACAAGTTCATTGGCTCAAGCTTGATGATTAATCATACTTAAATATTATTGGCATGCAATTCAACGCGTGAATTGCAAAGTTCAAGAAACTATTTCAGTTGACGAAAAATTTAATGTAACGGCTCAAGTTCACCGCTAGTAGATATTATCCACTTCAACCTGTTACATATCGTTGTCAGTCTCACGATTTTAAAATGTGTCTACTAGGGAGAGATTTCCACACGCTTATAATAAATGTCTCGCTCCCATCTTTCAACCAATGAGAGATTTCACAATCCACCTCTTTGGGGTCCAACATCTTCCCTAGCACACCGGTTAGTGTCCGTGACTCTGATATCATTTGTAACAGATCACGTCCACTGCTAATAGATATTGTGTACTTTAGATTGTTATGTATCGTCGTTATCCTCATGATTTTAAAACGTGTCACCCTCCATGGTAATTTTTAAATTTATTTTTGAAAGATAAAAGATAAAAAACTAAAAAAATTAAGGTATCATTCAAACATTTTTAGAGGTATTTTTATTAATTTAACACAAAATTTAAATGAAACGAATTAAAAAAAAATTATAAATCACAAAAACTTTTTTTACCTCTAAAAATCGAATTCAATTTAAATAAAATAATAATAATAATAATAATAATAATAATACTCGACTTTATCTAATACCGATGCCGAAAGTGGAAATGTAACGGTACGCCATAATTTAAACGGGTAAATTTTAATGTCAAAATTAAAAAAAAAAAAAAAAAACATGAAGTGGGTCCCACAACGTGGTGGTGGTCCAACCCCAAACATACCTTTAAGAAAGGGAGGGATTCACGGATGCTAAAACGACAGGGATATATATAAGGCGCTCAATAACCGGCCAACAGAAAAGCTAAGATCCCATCATTACAGACGAGGATCGAATTCGATTGCAAATGCCTTTCAGTGACCGCCATGTGACGCTAACTCAATTGGCCTGCCTCTTAATCACTCTTCGTTGGAGTTTTCGTTATTATCGCTACTTCTACTCCAACGTTCACATGCTTGGATTTTCTTCATAATTCATTCTTAAAAAGAATATATATATATATATAGAGCTAGATTATATATATTTTTCAATGTTGTAACGGTAGTTTTGGAAACGTTTATGAATCTTATTACAAATTTTTAAAATAATATGAATATTTTTTATAAGCTTGTTCTTCACTCCAACATTCTTACCGTAATTTCAAACAAACTTTAATAATTTTGTACCATGAAAATCATTGATTGAACTCATTTTTTCGGTTGTAGACTATGTTCATAAGGAGTTTTCTTTCATATTTAATTTATTTTAGTTAAACTAGAAAAGAAAACTATGTAGTCTTCACAGGTTATTTAGAATTTGGAAAATGTTCATATGAAAAAAAATTGTGGCCAAGGAATGTATCTTTTAAGAGTATAAAATTAAAATCAATGACTACTATTTTTGGGAAGTATGAACATTCTGTTCAGATTAGAAAAAATCAGAGGTGAAATAAAAAATCTGCATCGATTCAGATAGCCCAAATGTGACAGCCAAAAATTCATCCAACTAAAACAAATAGAAAATTATATAAAAAATGAAGAACTCAAATAGTGACCTGCAAATTCAGCAATAATCAACCATCAATTTATACGAATACTGTGTTTCTTCCTATCACTGTATTGGCAATCGCAAGCAAGAACAAATGTTTCTGGAAATATCCAGAATCAGTCACGAAAATAACAAAAAAATGAAGGAAAACATGTAGAAGACTCGGAGAAACAGATTTAAATTACATTTTCAATCATCAGTATGGATTTTATTACTCGATCGACATGTATATTTAGTATAAACACAAGAAGTACTAACCGATAGAATACGGCGAGGAATCTAAATCCAAAAAAGAACGAAGCGAGAAATTAACTTCGGCAGCGAGTAATGGCGCTACAACCACGGGTGTAAGGATTCGCCTGAGCGCCTGGACGGCAGTTGTAGTAAGAAGCGCCGCGGCGGGAGCAAGGAACGTTGTTCCTCCTCAGAGCACCATAGCTGATGTAGCGAGTAGTCGCTAGAATTCGGCGATTGATTTCAGAGTCCATCTCGAACTCCATTCCGAAGCCGGAATCGTCATTGTTTCCAGCGAGAAAGCACTCAGCGATTGAGCCTCGGCACTCGGATTTAGTCGGAGCAAAGAGAATCTCGTTGTCGCCGGAGAAATCGATGGCCGTTGCCGATGAAATCAGAAAATGAGCAGCGAGAACGACGAACGCAGCAATGAGAGCAGAAACGCGTGAGATTCCCATTTTGGATGATGATTACCAAGAAGTTCCGTTGGTTTCTAGAGGAACGGGGGTGAATGTGGTTCGTCCATATAAGGTCAAGGGTTATACAGAAATGCCACTGGGTTTCCTGTTAATTACAAGGTTGCCACTTGACCTTCACGCGCTTGGATTATCGGTTTGATTTGTTTTTTGTTTTTTTTTTAAATGTGAAGAAATTTATTGGCACCCACTAATAACAAGACTTTTAGCCTTTAATTTGTTGCCACCCACACCTAAAAATATATAATTTAAATTAATTATATTAAGTTAGCTAATCTCTTATAATTAAATTAATTATTTAAACTTTGATTTGTAACTACTTTTATTCTTAAAATCATACCCAAAAAATGAATAATGAAAATAAAACCCCCAAAAAAAGTATTTTATTATTAATATTTTTTAAGTATTTAGTTTTTTAAATTTTATTCCGTAGAAAATATAATTTATATTTCATCAAATTTAATAAAAAAAATTCTAAATAATAAATTTATAAAGTTTGTTTAAATGTAATAATTAATTTAAATCAAAGAAAAAATACGACAATATTGTTTATATATAGAGAGAGAGTAGTTTGGACGACAGCTAATTGATTGTGAAATTTTCAAAATTCTGTTGTCAATTTTTTTGTTTAGAAATTTGACCAAAATACTANTTTTTTTTTTTTTTTTTTTTTTTTTTTTTTTTTTTAATTTAAATTTTATATTTTATATTATTACGTTATCCTGTTATTTATTTATTTATTTTATGTAAATTATAGTAGATAATTTTCGCTAAATTAATAAAAATGCTCAACGATTTTATATTTAATCTAAAAAATATTCATAATCTTAAAAAAAAATCAATAATAAATCCTTACCGTTAATTTTTTTTAGCATGTTTAAAATTTTAAAAATGGTTCAAAATAATTAGTACAGTTAGAATATCCATTAAATTTTAAAAGTATCCTTAATATCTTTTTACTTTTATAAAAATAAATAAATAAATAATCTTAAGGATAAAAATAGTCTGACATTTAATAGATCTCTAAATTTTTAATGTTAATTTTGTAAGTTCATGTTAAACAGTGATTTTTAAAAATGTAAAAAAGGGTATTATTTAGAGTTCAAAATTATTTTTATTAGTTTAGCCTTGCAATATACTTTTTGAATATTTAAAATTATATTTGAAGTAAAATAAATTTAAAAGGTAAGGTTAAAATTGCAATAGGTCCAATTTAATAAAATTAGAATTTTAGAGTGAAATTGGACAAATCTTCCAACACATAAGCTTAACGACGTCGTTTCCTGCTTAAAAAAAAAATATGTAAACAAATAAATAAACTTGTGTTACCCTTTATACCGAGAGCTATAATTCATAAGCTTCATCATATAAAATTTAGCCAAAAAAAATCTCAAATTGTATTATAGACTAATAAATTAAGTTAGGTTCAAGTTTATTAACATATCATAAGTAATTTTTTTTTCGACATTTATTATTTTACATTTCTATAAATAAATCTATTAAATTCCAACCGTTACAAAAGGTAACTTATTTTGTAATTATTATGATTTTCATAATTTCTTATTAAATATTTGAAATATTTTCTAAAATTTATAATTTAGTTAGCTAAATTAATAAAAATACCCATAAATTTAATATAAATTTTCAAAAATTTAATAATATATTTACGCTTAGTTTTAGTTTGTTTTAAATATTATCTTGAATTTTTAAAAATATTTAAAAAGTAATTTTAAACTTTAAAAAATTACATTAAATACTCTTCTAATTTTTTTTAATAAACTAAAGAATAATCTATTTCATTAATATTAAGATTCTTATTGTTAATAATATGGTTATAGATAAATAATAATAATAATAATAACAGCAATAATTAAAATTGAAGAGGGATTTTTTAAACGAAATGAAAAAGAAAATAATCCGAAAAAGAAAAAGGAAGGCATGATCTGTATGGGTGGTAATGCCAGTTAAGAGGACAGCAAATCATGATAGGGAGAGGTAATCATGTACAGTACAACTTACAGTGGGTCCGGATTCAATTAGACACGTGTTGAAATATAATTCGCTGTTTATTTTATGTGATTTTTTTATTACGTAATAATAACAATTTATTTTCTGTTTTTTCTTATAATTATACCTGTCTCTCGTAAGTTCTTTTCAATTAGTTTATATAATCTAATATAAATTTTAAAAATAATATCAAGGTTCTATTTTCTTATATTTATGTAATAATAACAATTTATTTTCTGTTTTTTCTTATATTTTCTTTTTTTTTTTTAGAAAAAAAAAACTTAATTTAGAAAATAAAATAGTTATCAAACAATTTTTTTAAAATTAACCGTATAATTATTATTTTTTTAGATATATTTAATTTAAAAAATATTTTATAAATGATCAAAATTTCAATTTTATATTCAGTTAGTTGAAAATCAACATTTTATTAATTTTTAAAATTACATATATAAAATTTAAATTTAAATTCTATTAGGCATAAATTTAATTTTATATTTAATATATTAGTTAATTTTTTTAAAAAATTGAATATAACATATCTATTTTAGACATAAAATTGAAACTTTAGATAATTTTAATATTAGTCTAATACAAAATTAAAATTTTAAATATTTTATTTTACAGTTTTTTTTTTTCCAATTTTTGGAGATTATATAAATACAAATGAGAATAAACTAAGCCAGCCGTACACGTGTGGTAATTAATAAAGCCTTGCATCCCCAATTACTTGGAAATTTTTCACACGTACTCTTAAATTTTTTTAAAAACCTAAAAAATATATTTATGGTTAATTTATATGAAAATTGTGAGTAATTTATTTAAAAAAATACTTTAAACTTTAAGAAATTATATTAATATTCTTTCACTTAAAAAAAATTAAAAAAATATGTTTAACACGAGTGCTATGTTTAAAAAATATCTAAATTTTTTTAAAGGTAGCACGAACACTCTCTATCTTTATAAATAAACGTTAAATTTTTTTTTACCGATAGTAATATGGATGAAAATCATCTATGATAGGTTATCTACCAACGTTTTGATGTTATTGTAGAAAGTTTATGAGTATTTTTTAAACGTATATATTTTATAACTTTTTACAAAATTTTAAATGTTTTTTTTAAGTTGTTTAAAAAAGTTTGAAATTATTAATAAAATTTTAAAAGACTTAAAAAGAGGATGTTTTTAAATTTTAGGTAATCAAGAAAATAAAATATTTATATAAAAAAACACTCAATATAAATTTCAGGTAAAAATTATAGTTAAAAGGTTATTGATTTTATTTTTCCATCTAGTACTTTAACAATGTATTTATTTTTTGCATCATGATTTTTAATTATGACGTGGAAAATTATAAAATTATATAAATTAATAGTAAAACACAAAAATCATTATTTTCGATCTTGGAACACAATATTTGTATAAAAAAAAATGGACAAGGACCAAAATGCAATTAAATTTAAAATTTATAAATTTAAACGTAAACTTTTAAAATTTAAGGACTAAAATGCTACCCAACTCAAATTTTATTTACGAGTAAAACTAATTTTTTCACAAATAAAAAAATAAAAAATTACCCAATTATAAAATAAATTTATATTATTTGGGTAATTTATCATATATTTAAAACGGTTTATTTCATCCATTTATTGCTTCACGGCCCAACTATGATATGGGCTTTACAAAAGAACGTAGAAACTCAGAATTGGGCCGCAGAAACAGGCCCAGTAACGGCAAGTATATAAACCGGCTAGGGTTTTGCGCGCACCTTAACCCTAGTTGTCATCCTTCGAACTCCCCTCTCGCAGCAGTTGGCCGACTGGTATTCTCTCTCAATTCATTCGATNTGTTCTTCTTATTGCTTCAGAAAAACAATAATTAGATTATGTTCTACTTTTTTCTTCGCTATCTACATTGATTGTGTGATCGAGTTATCGATCTGTTGTCTCCGTGTTAATGATGCAGCGATAAGTTGCGAATCAGATTCTGAAAGTGCTTCTATTTGTTTTTACCTAGTTTCGATTCCTATAGGAGTTTGTAAATTCATATTACGGACTAGGAGTCAAATTTATGTCTTAATTCGTCGTTTCTATACTGAAGTAGGTTTTTAGCATCGAAGCCAATATGCAGAACGAAGAAGGAAAGATCACTGAGCTCTACATTCCTAGGAAATGGTGCGTAATGAGAGCAATTCGTTTGTTATTTTATATTCTTCGCTTTTCGGTTTTTAACCTTTTTAGAGTTTTTTTTTTCTTTTTTTCTTGTTGGTATCGATTTCAGCTCTGCGACGAACCGACTGATCACCTCTAAGGACCACGCCTCGGTTCAGATTAATGTTGGTCACTTGGACGAGAATGGCATCTACACAGGCCAATTCTCCACCTTCGCACTCTGCGGTTACATCCGTGCTCAGGTTCGATTTCATAAATAATTTCTGTTCGTATTTTTGTCTGCACGCATTTTTTTATTACGTTTTTTTGGTGCGATCTTTTGCTCTTTTGTGCTATAAGTTTGGTTATTTGGTGGCTGCTTCGCATGCATCAAAGCATTTTCTTCCTTCAATTGCTTTCTGTATGTTGATGATTTTGATGCATTTTTCTGCCTAAGATTTTTATCAAACCTCATTTTCATTTATTTTATGTACTAACCTAAAAACTTGTTAATGATTTCATGTACTTTTTTCCACTAAAATAATTTTTTCGATAATTTTCTACCATATAACGAACTTTTTTCCGTGTATCGTTTACATTCTTATGGAGTTTTACGATCTTCTTTATTATCTAGTTAGCTGTTTGATCTTTTAGGGTACATAAATTGGCATATTTTTCAAGCCTTCCTAAATTTGCTTCATTTTTTTGCTACGATTTTATTTTTCCGTTCAAAGATTAGGATTAAATTTTTGTTAACCTCTATACTATTTCTAAGCGTATTATTAGTTTTCTTTGTTTTGATAGCTAAAACATTCTTCATTTGGTTTTCCCATTTGATTCAACTCATTTTGGACATGGTTTGAACATCTTGTAAGCACATTGATTAAACCTTTGTTCTCGAACATGTGCGAACTTATTTTCAAAATTTATTAGAAACTAGAACCAAACATTAGAAGGAAAAACCTTCATTATTGACTTTTTAATTAGATATAAAATCATTTAAATGAAGAATCAAGTATTTTTTACTCTAGTTTTTAATGAAATATAAAATCATTTTAAGGTTTGATTTGAATGTTCCTAGGCATTCTAGTTTCTTAAACTTCTCAAAGTATTTTGTTTATTTGACTACTTTTGTGTCATCTTTCAATGAAAATGTATGAAGATTATAATATATATATCGTTGATTTCCATTTAAGTAATAATTTAAACAAAATTGATGTAATTATGGGTTATAATTGACAGGGAGATGCGGACAGTGCTATAGACAGGTTATGGCAGAAGAAGAAAGTAGAAGTTCGCCAACAGTAGTAGTTTCTATTTTTCTTCTACTTCAAATTTATTTCCATTTGAGTTTTTAGTTAATTGCGTATTTATGGATGTTGTGAGGATGCCTTTGGTAACCTTTTGATGAACGCTTTTATAAAATTCTAGTGTTTGTTTAAATGTTCATTTGATGAAACCTGATTTTTGATCACTCATTAGTAGATTCCTGATTTTTCATTTTTTTCATAATAGTTTTTCCTTGAATCAGACTTTGGTTTAGGAATAAATTTTATAATTGGCGCTGCATATGATACATATATCCATGTTTCTTCAATTAACTCCTCAAATTCCAAAATTTCCCTTAAATTAATACATATATATCTAAAATTTTACGATAAACAAAAACAAATTATAGTTTGATTCAGTGTGGGTAGACTCATCTGATCGTATATGTTGAGACATACATGAAAATTTTATCTTAGTTTCAATAATAATAAAAAAAAATTCTTTGTAATTTCAAAATATGTTTTCTTACTTATAAAAGTTTTTATTAATAAAACTGACTCAATAAAAATCATTTCAAACTAACTATAAGATTTATTGAAGATATAAGTATTGAATTTAAATACTTAAAAATAAAAATTCTTAAATAAAATGGGAAGATGGAACAATATAATATTTAAATCTTTTTTTTTTTGAAAAAAAGGAAAAAGGAGTAGGCATAGTTTAGAATAGCAAAAAACAGACAAGATTCAGCTTCGAAAATTGCAATGAAGTTACTGTGACTGACAGTCTGTTTCCCATTCTTACAGCATATTAAGAATAATTATTCAAATATCTTTAAAAATAAATTTTAGAAGTAAGTTTCTTACGCAATTTTAATCCTAAAAAAGTCATAATTTCAAAGTTTTATAAGAATATTAAACTAAAAATAACACAATTTTATATTTGGATAAGAAAAAATATATTAAAATATCATATTGAAAAAAGTGTGATTTGAATTTAATAAAAAATGTACTCAAATTAAAATAAGATACAATAAACATGCTTTAAAATTTAAAATATGAGAATGAGATAAAATAAATTATTAAATATATTTACAACAAAAATAAAAACAAATAATTTGACAACCATTTTCCTTTTATGTTATCAAAATTTTGTATTTTCCACAATTTTATTTTTTATTTTTTATTTTTATATAAGTTTCTTATCTCATTAAGAAAAACATATTTGTATAGTAAAAAAAATTATAAAACAAAATAAAAAAATTTAAAACTATTATTTAGTTTTAAAAATTTAACTTGTTTTAAAAAAATGTGTTTGAAAACAGATAACAATATAAAAATATTATAGCTAGAAATTGNAAAAGAAATTGCTAGAAAAAGGTTTTGAGTTATTTATGGAGATAAAGTTGTAAAGTTGAAAAGGTAAAAACAAAATAATAATGAGATTAGATGGCACGCAAAATAAGAATCAATCATTCATTGCAAATAATAAAATTCCAAATTTTTAAATTTACGAAAAAAGATTCAAAGATTCCCTATTATTATTTATTTTTACAATTTTTAAATTTACGAGTAAATTTCAGGAAGAGACCAAATAAATTCATCAAAAACTAAAAACCAAAATCATATTGAATACGACCTTAAAAGCGGTAAGAATGTTTGATTAGTTCACCGCACGAGTGTAAAAGTTATCTTATTTATAACCAAATAAATAGGTAAGAAGGTAAATATCTACATATTTATCTTATAATAAAATATCTAATATGATATATATATATAGTAAACTATAATTTATTACTAAATATCGTCTAAATTAAAAAAAAATCTATTAACATAAAATTAAAAATTCAACTCTGAAATATATTAGATAATTTTTAAAATTTTAAAACGTATTAAATATGTAATTAGAAGTTTAAGAATATATTAAATGATTTTTAAAATTTTAAGACCTATTGAATTTTAATAGAGAGGCTAAAGGTTTATCGAAACTCAACGTACCTCAAAGAATCAAGAGATCGAGAAATTTGTGTTTGGCAATCGTGATAGTTCCTGCAAATTAGAAGGGGGAAAAATGCCAGATATCAAATCTACTAATTCCGATTCAATCTAATTCGTAGATCGTTGTGAAGTTCTTTAGGTTTAACATTTCATTCATAACTGTGAACACGCGACCTGATCTCGAGCTTCATCAGTTTCATATTTACAAACAATGCCTAACAAAATTGAAGTCTGTTAAGAATCAACTCACTCCAATCTCCGATGCAGCGTATTCTATTTTTTCGTTTACTTCAAAGTGCACAGATGAATCAGAAACTGAAGGAAATCTCGAAGTAGAACACTGCCATTTCAAGTCAAACGTAATCTCGATCTCCTCCTAAAGAAGCGAACAACAGCGACGGAAACAGAGAAGATGAAAACGCAAACACGTTATGGATTTATAACATGAACTTACAAATCAAATAAGAAATGATAACAAAAAGAGAGAGAGAGACCTGTATGAGGAGAAAGAGAGAAAGAAGCCGAGTTGAGAGCGTTTCTTCCAACCATTCTAGAACATCCGTTCAAAAACTAAAAATTTCTTACGAAATTTGACTTGGGACGGTATTTATAGTCGATGATAACGAGGCTTTAGTGGAGAATCGAAGCGGGAAATTGGATTTCAAGTAAGGTACACTTTGGCGGGCTGCTAGAGAACCTCATTCCGTCTCAAAGATTTTTCAATGTGTCAAACCTTTATGTCCACGTGAGCTATACTTTTATCCGTTGAGTGAGAGTCTTTCCACTTGGCTCCGACTGGGTAGGAGATGGATTCGGTTCAGGTTGAACTATCTCTTTTCTTTCCTCGGCTGACTGTCACCTGAATCGATCTATCCTCCTGAGTAGAAGTTTGGTTTTCCCGGTTCAAAGAGGAGAAGTACGCCATGCTAATGTGCCTTGGATGATCCACATCTCAGGGTCAGGCGCTGATGAGCACATTGAACTATCCATGTGGCTGAGAGCCCTCACAGCCCCGGCATAACGACGCAATTCTCAAGGGCGCGCTGTGTAAATGGGCAGTTGACACTGCTGAGTACCAAAAGGTCAACTAGGTTGGTTTAAAAAAATTAAAAAAAAAAGTTGAAATCAAACATCAGTTAGAGAGAGAAACATAACATTTTCTATAAGAGTGTGAAAACCTTTCTTCGCGTTTTAAAATCGTGAGGCTGACGATAATACATAACAAGTAAAAAAATACAATATTTATTAGCAATAGACTTAAACTGTTATAAATGGTATAAGAGTCAGACATCGGGTAGTATATAAGCAATGACGCTAGATCCCAAGGAGTAAATTATGAGATCGTACCTCAGCAGTAGTATACACGTAGGATTAACCTTGAGTAAAAAAAAAGTTACTGATTAACGTTACAAATCTTCTTCATTCCCACAGTTTGGAACTGAGACTGAAGCAGTCATAAAAGCAGGTAAAAAATAATTACCTGTCAGACAGATAAAAAGGCGGCCAACAATAAATAAAATAAAATAAAATAAATCTCATCAGACAGACAATTCTTTTCCTGGTTTTCACTCGAAAACAAAAACAAAATAGTTATCAAATTTATCTTAATTCCTTAAACTTTATTTTATTTTTATTATTATCATTATGTCTATAATATTATTAAAATTTTAGATTTTTGAAAAAAATATCAAAACTATATAATATAATATATATATAGATTTAATAAGACGGTCAAAATATAATTATTTTTTATTAAATATCGGATGTAGATTAAAAAATAGTTTAACTGGCTTCGACATATAACCTCCATAAAAAAAATTAGAGGGTCGTACCCTTTGAATCCTACACGTTGAATTTAAAAAAATATATAAATTCAAGATAAATTACATGCCACAATTTTATGATTTTTTTTTTGAAATAATTTCTCAATTAAAAATAAATAAATAAATAATATTCCGAATTAATTATTATTATTTTTAATGCGACGCTATTACGTAAACTGAGGACCAAATCTTTGATTATTTGACCATTTCCCTAAATCTTTGTACTAATAATAATTAAAGTGAGGAAATAAATAAGAATTTTTGCTTTATTTGGAGAAAATTAAAAAAAAAAAAAATTATAAAAGAAATCGGACAGGCACTTTTTTTTTTTTATATTTTTTATTTTATTTTATTTATTTAATAGCAAGCGCAATGTTCAGTTCCCCAACGGCGATCTTCCTGAGTGCTCTGTTTCCTCTTCGTCCGAGTTGACTCACTCGCTCACTCTTCTCGAAGAAGATGAGTCAAGACTCGTTCATTTACAGCTTTGTGGCTAGAGGAACCATGATCTTGGCGGAGTTCACGGAGTTCACCGGAAACTTTCCGGCGATTGCGAATCAGTGCCTTCAGAAACTTCCTTCTGCCAATAATAAGTTCACTTACAATTGCGACCATCATACCTTTAATTTCCTGGTCGAAGATGGTTATGGTAAGCATGCCTTAAGTTATCTCTTGGTTTTGATTCATTTCCTTCTCGATTTAGGTGTTTTTGTTGTGCTGTTCTTTATCGGAGGAACTGAATTCGAAGTTGATTTTTCAACTGGAAATTGTTGGATCTAGTCTGATGATTGTTGAGTTTCTGTTATTTTGCCTGTTTTTGCTGTTAATTTCTTCGAATTCGTTCGGATTTGGAAGTGTATTTGATTGATTGTGGATTTTTAGCTTAGGTAAAGGCTGTTTGAACTGAGTCTCTGATCAATTTTGTTCATCGTATGTGCTGAAATTTCATTTTAGTTTTCAGAATGAAGTAATTGAAAACTGGAATCAAATGGCTCTGAGCTTGCTAATTCCAGCCGCTCAATGTGGTAATGCATGTAGAATCTCATAATATCTATTTATGTTTGCTAAGAGATCCCACCTTGGTTGGGGAGTAGAACGAAATATCTTGGTGTGGAAACCTCTCTCTAACGTTCAAAAACTTTGAGGGGAAGTATGTAAGGAAAAACCATTACAAATAGTATTAGAGCCGGACACTGGGTGATGTGCCAGCAAGAAGGCTGAGTCGAGAGGGGTGGATATGAGGCGGTGTGCCAGAAAGGATGCTTAGCCTCAAGGGGGTGGATTATGAGGTCCCACATCGATTGAAGAAGGGAAGGAGTGTCAGCGAGGACGCTGGGCCCTAAAGGGTGGATTATGAGATCCCACATCGGTTGGGGAGAAGAACGAAACAACCTTTATAAGGGTGTGGAAAGGTGTACACGAGGCAGTGCCAAGAAGGACGCTGGGCCCCGAAGGGAATGTATTATGAGGTCCCACATCGATTGAAGAAGGGAAGGAGTGCCGGACGCTGGGCTTTGAAGGGGATGGATTGTGAGATCTCACATCTGCTAGCGGTGGGCTTAGGCCGTTACAGTCTAGTAGTATTACATGATTGTTTATTCATTCTTATTTACAGTAAATCAGTAATCGAGTAGGCGCGTTTATCTCGGGATCGATGTTTCGGAGTCGGTAGGCGTGAGAAATGTCAAGAATTAGGCTGTTTAATGTCTTAAATTTTTGTTACATGGTACCTTTTTGCAGCTTACTGTGTTGTGGCGAAAGAGTCTCTCGGTAAGCAGATATCCATAGCCTTTTTGGAACGGATGAAAGCCGACTTCAAGAAAAGATATGGAGGTGGTAAAGCTGATACTGCTGTTGCGAAAAGTCTCAATAAGGATTTCGGGTAAATTCCGACACGAAAAAGCTTTATTTCTATTGCGTTCGTGTTTATTTGCCTCGGTGCAGTATCGAGATGCATAATCTTCCTGATATTTTGCAGGCCAGTTATGAAAGAGCACATGAAGTATATCATCGAGCACGCGGAAGAGATCGAAAAGTTGATAAAAGTGAAGGCTCAAGTCTCGGAAGTTAAGAGTATAATGTTGGAGAATCTCGATAAGGTAAACATACATCAATGTCGATTCGAAAGGTCGTGGATTTGTTTGAATTTGCATCGTTATTCTTTGTCACATGACGTTTATCATTATCATCTTGTTCTAGAAAATTTCTGGTTTGTGACGATAATCACCGTGAGTTGGCCTAGTCGATAGAGCGTCGTGAAGGCAAGTACTTTAAGATGCATATCTGTTGCAGACCTTTTGTAATAGCCAAAACCCACTGTTAGCAAATATTGTCTTCTTTGACTTTTCCCTTTTGGGTTTCTCGTCATGGTTTTTCAAATGTGTCTGCTAGGGATAGGTTTCCACACTTTGATAAAGAAAGCTCGTTTCCCTCTCCAACTGATGTGGGATCTCACAATCCACCCCATTTGGGGCCAACGTCCTCGCTGGCATACTGCTTGGTGTCTACCCTCCTTCGGGGCTCAGCATCCTCGCTGGCACATCGTCCGGTGTCTGGCTCTGATACCATTTGTAACCGTTTAAACCCACTACTAGCAGCTATTGTCCTCCTTGGGCTTTCCTTTTCGAGTTTTCCCTCACAGTTTTTAAAACGTGTTTGTTAGGGAGAGGTTTCCACACCCTTATAAAGAATGGTTTGTTCCCCTCTTCAACCGATGTGTATGTGAAGCTGAATACGCTAATAACTAGCTAATGTGTATGTGATGCTGAATAGGCTTGTTGAGATTCTTCATGTGGGGGATGATCTATGAATCAAACATAGTATAGATACACTAGCAAAAACTATCTTAGAGCTGTCTCTTACGACATCTTCTTGTCGTATAAGTTGTTGAATCGAACAAAACCGAGCAGTTTAGCCCTTTTTTTCCAATGGAAGTTGGTTTCAAAACACGGGAAAACCGAAACGACTTCAGTTAGCTCGGTTTGGACGACTTTGTGGTTTCAGTTAAGCAGAATAGTTCCTTTTTGCTCAGTTTTTCAGTTCTTGCAAACTGAAAACTCATTTCACCGTCGACTTAGGCTAAAACCCGACGCCGAACTAACTTCATCGTCCCAAGATTCTCACTTGTTTCAATGACCATTACGAGATCTTTCCATGTTCTTGCAGGCTTTTGAGCGAGGGGACAACATCAATTCTCTTGCTGACAAAACGGAAAGTCTCCGAGATCAGGTAAACAAACCAACCAAACCCCGCCAATTCCATAACCGATATGATATCGACCCGAGAAGTAATCTTAATCAAGAGTTTCTCGATATCGACAGGCGCAGACGTACAGAGGACAAGGAACTAAACTGAGGAAGAAAATGTGGTATCAGAACATGAAGATAAAGCTAGTTGTTCTTGGGATATTGTTAGCTCTTGTGCTCATAATCTGGGTTTCCATTTGCCATGGATTCAATTGCACCAATTAGTTTGCTCTGTAGACACAAAAAAAAGGTAAAAGCTTTAGCCTTTTTCTCTTCGACATGGATAATTTTATACATTAAAGTTTCTATTTAAATTTTAACCACTCATTATTATTATTAATTTTAAAACTTTTTTAAAAATTTCAAAAAAAATTTAAAACTTTTTTTAGATTATTATATTATTATTATAATTTAAAATTTTAGATATTTTTATAACTAATATGTATTTTTTTTTGTCCTATTTTTATTTTTTTATGATTTTTTTTAAAAAAATTTATTCTCGGCCAAGATAATAAATATATTGTTTAAAGAAAAATTATAAATTATCTTAATAAAAAAAATATATAGAAAAATTTAATATCAATATTATATCATAGTATTCATCGACTTATTTACTATAGTAATCAATCAATAATTGAGGAGCGGTGAGGACGGGGACGGAAAATATAATCCTCATTTCTTTACCCATAAATTATCGAATAAATAATTACGAACATACAACGTTTCGTTGCTCATTTTCACCCAATTTTTTAATTATGATTTTTAACTTGCATTTTTAATAAATTTCTAAAAAATAAAATTTTGAATTTTATTTTAAATTAATTTTTTAAAATATTAATAGGAACATGAACGTAAATCAACTCATTAATTAAAATATATAAAATTAAAAGAAAAATGGTAAAATTTAAAAGAAATAGATATTAATTAGAGCCACACATCTCAAACACAATTGAATTCAATCCAAACCCTACATTCATTAATCTTTATTCTCACAACCACCCTTAGGAATCCAAATAAAACCCAACAAAAACGAACTCAATTCTACGTCACGCGAACCATTTGGACCTGTACTCAATGGTTAGCTATCGTATTCGACGTCTTTATCACACAGAAAATTTAAATCTGCATCCAACGGTCATCAGAGACCGTTAATTATAGCAATCATATTGAATAACTTTTCTCGAGCGTGAACTGTCACACAAAAAAAACTTAAACAAAACGGCAGCAGTTTTTTTAGAAAGAGACAAGTTAGGTATCTCTAACTTCGAAATGAGATCGATTTTTAACGACGATGTCATACATGTGCATCGATTTGAATTTGGCAAAGTCCTTTGGAAGAGAAATGAGATGGACCGTCGATCTCTTGTGGAATTGCAGTAGGTTTGGATCGTCGTAATAACGCTCCCAACCCAACGTCATCAATTTTTGTTCCAACGTTGCGTATGACGTCATCACTTCCCCCGTCGAACAGAACACCAGCACTTTCCGACGAAGTCTCGACCGCTGCCCGCCGTCCGATGTATCGGCTCCTACATTCTCCACCAGTCGAACGACGCCGTTTTTGAACACCCAAACGCCGGCCATGTATACCTGTGGAGTTCTAAAGAAAAAGGCTATGAGATTTCGAGAAAACTGATTTAATTGGGATTTTTCAAGGTATATATATATATATATATATATATAGTGGTGGGAATAATTATTGTTGAATTAAAATTTATTTTTAATTAACTCATGTTTATTCTTTTTAATAAATTATTTATAATATTCTCAAATTTTTTTAATTTTTTTTTAAAAAACATAGAATATTTTTAGAACGGTACTTTATTTGTTCTCTCGATATATTATTAATTGAATCTTAAATAGTAAGAATAAAGGCACACTAATCTAATATAGTTGCTTACAGTAGGAGTGTTACATTAAAATAAATAAATAAATAATTAAGTGATATAATATCACTCTCGAGCTAGGGCAACATGTTTTTAAAATCTAGGCTGACGGAGATACGTATAGATTAAGTGATATAAATAATTACGTATCTCCGTCAGCCTCACGATTTTAGTCTTACAATGAATGTTTTGTTAGTGATATAATATCACTCTCGAGCTAGGGCAACATGCCCTGTCCACTTTGATTCGTTATGTATTTCCGTCATCCTCACGATTTTAAAACGTGTCTTACGTTGAATGTTTTGTTCCCCTCTCCAATCGATATGGAACCTCGCAATTTGAGAATTCGAGTTGGTATTAATTGACTTTGAGATCTCTAGTATGCTTGTAACACGATAATACAAAACCAATGAGTAGCTTCTTGATTCGTAGACCGAGCTTGTAGGAACACTCACAAACCTATTATAATGGTTCAGGCCCATCTCTAAGCAGATATTGTTCTCTTTGGACTTTCCCTCAATGTTTTTAAACATGTCTGCTAAGGAGAGGTTTCCACACCCGTATAAGGGTGTTTCGTTTTTCCTCCCCAACCGATGTGCGATCTCACAATCCACCCCCCTTCAGGGTCCAGCGTTCTCGCTGGCACTCGTTCCTTTCTCCAATCGATTGGGACCCTCACCAAATCCACCCCCTTTTGGAGCCTAGTGTCTACTCCCTTTGAGGAACAACCTCCTCGCTGGCACATCGCTCGGTGTCTGGCTCTGATATCATTTGTAACAGCTCAGACCCATCGCTAGCAGATATTGTCCTATTTGGGTTTTCCCTTTCAGACTTTCCTCAATGTTTTTAAAATGCGTCTGCTAGGGAGAGGTTTCCACACACTTAGGGTGTTTTGTTCTCCTCCCCAACTGATGTGGGACCCTCACAAATCCACCCATTCTTGGGGCCTAGTGTCCTTACTGGCACACCGCCTCGTGTTTACCCCCCTTCGGGAAAAATCGCTAGTAGATATTGTCCTCTTTGGGTTTTCCTCCCCAACCGATGTGGGATCTCACAATCCACCCCCTTTCAGGGTCCAGCGTCCTCGCTGGCACTCGTTTCTTTCTCCAATCGATGTGGGACCCTCACTAAATCCACCCATTTTTGGGGCCCAGTGTCCTTACTAGCACGTCGTCTCGTGTCTACCCCCTTCGAAGAACAACCTCCTCGCTAACACATCGCTCGGTGTCTAGCTCTGATACCATTTGTAACAGCCCAGACCCACTACTAGCGTATATTGTTCTCTCTGAGTTTTCCCTTTTAGACTTTCCCTCAATGTTTTTAAAACGTGTCTTCTAAGGAGAGGTTTTCACACCCTTATAAGGGTGTTTCGTTCTCCTCTCCAACCAATGTGGGATCTCACAATCCACCCTCTTTGAGGGCCCAGCGTCCTCTCGCTGGCACTCGTTTCTTTCTCCAATCGATGTGGGACCCTTACCAAATCCACCCCCTTTTGGGGTCCAGTGTTCTTACTGACACACCGCCTCATGGCTACTCCCCTTCGAGGAACAATCTCCTCGCTTACACATCTCCCAGTGTCTGGCTCTGTTACTATTTGTAACAGCCCAGACCCACTGTACCAGATATTGCCATCTTTGAGTTTTCCTTTTCGAACTTCCCCCTCAAGATTTTTAAAACACGTCTGTTAGGGAGAGGTTTTCACACCCTTCTTATAAGGGTGTTTCATTCTCCTCCCTAATCGATATCGAATCTCACACCTATATATATATATATATACACTTAATCACAACCATAAATATCTATTTATATTATAATTTATTACTAAAATAAAGTTTCCATAATATTTATTTCCCCAACAAAGCATTAAAAAACACACAAGTTTATATAAAAGAGACATAATTTAATTTCCAAAGCTTACTATATGTCCCCCTTTACCCAAATATGAACTTATTCTCCACTATTGCTCTAATTTAAAAACATTAATATTTCAATTAGGTAAGTTTGTGTTTAAATATATTTTTAAAAAATGAATTAATAAAACATTAATATATGAGAATAATGCACAAAATTAGTGGTAGGGTTGGAACCCAACTTTAATTTAATTTTTAAAATAAGAATTAAAAAAAAGAATGGAGAAGGGCATTTCAATTTTGATTAATTTTTTAAAATTTCAAATTTAGAATAAAGTAGTAAACAATGCTATGAAGGATATATTCCTTTGATTGGACAAAAATGGGAAAAAAATTAATTAAATACCTTAATTTTTTTTTTCAAGATCGAATGAAATGAATACTTTTAAATAATTTTCATTTTTTCGACTAGACGTGACATTTTTTATATTATATGCTTATTTTCTGTGTGCGTGATTTCACTTCAAATTTGACTAACGCTGATGTTTTCATAAATTCATAATTCAACTTGAAGGAATTATTGCGGATTCTATTTGGATAAATAAAGTGGTCGTAAGAATTTAATGATTGATTGAGAAATGATGTGAATAAATACACGTTTGATTGCATATGGTTTTTATATATTACAAAAATACCCTTTAAATTAATTAAATAATTTAATTCATGGTTCGAGTTGGGTTGAGACATTTTTTTAGACCCAAGTTAATTGTTCGAGTTGAAAATTTATAACCTAACTCAACTATAGCATTTATGGGTCCGCTTAGTTCAAGTTGTTCGAATCATTTATTTAATTAAGATTTTGAAATATATTTTTAAAAAACCTTTCAAATAGTTAAAATTTATTTTTAAAAGTTGTTTGAGAAGAAATAAAAATAAATAAAAATAAAATTAACCATAAATTCAATGTGATTCGATAAATATGGTCTTAAATTAAAGTGAAATTTTGACCCAAAACTTGATTTTCGTCATTTTTTACTTTATTTTATCATTTTAAAAGCACCAATTTCATTCTTGTGACTTCATTTCTAAGTATAAAAATATGATGTGACACTATTTTTATTATTTTTTATATTATATTCCAATTATTACTTTATTAAGAATCATTAAATATATATATATATATATATATATACTCAATTTAATGAAATTAAATGTTAAATTTAAAATTTTAAAAGTTAAGGATCAAAATTAATGGACGATCGTTTTCACTTGAAATTGTGTGGTTTACGTTAAAATATCAAAATTAATATTTATGAAATTATTAGAAGGGTTAAAAAAAAACGAGATAATAAAAAAAAATCGATTAATTCAACTTAATTTTTATTGTTTGAGTTAGATTATACATTTGTTTTAGAGTTGAACTTTTCAATAAAATAAAATTATGTATACATATATTTAATTTATTTACTTTTAAAATTATTATTTTTAACTATTTAAAAGTAATTTTTTAATATATATATATATATATATATATATATATATATATATATATATTTAAATTAAGTTATAAATTTTATTTAAAAGTTATAGAATAAATAAATAAATATGTTACAAAACTAATATTTTATTTTTATTTAACAAAAAACAAAATTTTCTAATTTAGTTGGTTGGGTTCATCTATTAATAAAGAACAACTTTATTATTAATATATATATTATTTTAGTTCATTTTATTTTAATTTGGTATATTTTGTATTTTTAATAAATACAAGAATTTGTTACAAATATCAAATTAATATATTTCTAAAATTTAAAAATATTATTATAATTTTAAATGTATAACTTTAATCCGTGTATTTTTAAATAAATCTTATAATTAATATCTATAATTAGTTTTTTTTTTATATTAATTCTAAAAAAATTAGATAATATATTTTCCGGTATATAAACTACGGAGAAGAAAAATAAAAGTAAATTTTTATTTAATAATTAGATAATATATTTTATATTAATTCTAAAATCATAGGAACAAAGTGGTAGGTTAAGCACCTATATATAAAAGAAAAATAAAAGTAAACGCTAAATATAATAATTATTTAATATTTAATAATTGATTATTAATAATTAAATTCAATTTGGTTGTTAATTTTGTCTTCTTCTCATTAAGTTGTACCCAGTAAACCAATAAGACTACGTCGTTTGATTCCTTTAAATTTTTAATTATATTTAATAAAATTAAGCTAAATTTCCATTGAGAGCTACTCGTTGACTTTTGTTAATCCGTTGACTCCGAGTTTCTATTTAAAGGCATTGATTTTCACTTCACCTTTGCAAAAGAGACCATTTTCTCTGTCTTTCTGTTGAAAATGGAGTCTTCAACGACGTCGTCTAAGGCCAATGCAAAGCCAGCCGCCTCTTACCCCACCCGAGGAATCGGACATCCACCGGAGGGATATCCTCCACCGCCAAACTACGGCGGCGGATATCCACCTGCAGGATATGCTCCGCCGCCTCCAATGCCTGGATACGGTGGATATCCGTCGCCGCCACCACCGTACGGCGCGTATCCACCGCCGTACAACACTGGGCCCTACGCTCCACAAGCCTACGGTTATCCACATCATCCGCCACCGCCGCCGGCTTATGTTTATGGTCCACCACCGCCGGGATATCCGCCGGCGACCAATGCTCCAACGACGGGTAAGAAGAAGAAAGGAAAGAGTAAAATGCTTGGATTAGGAGCGGGGTTGCTCGGTGGAGTTGTCGGAGGGCTTTTGCTCGGGGATTTTGCGGCGGATGCTGGGGCGGCAGCGCCGTCGTTTGAGTTATTTTCCGATGCCACCGGCGGCGGATTTGATCAATTGTGCGATGCAAGGATGCAATCTGTGTCCGATAGCATTGATTTGCTCGGAACCATTTGATTATTTAATTTCTCCTGATTTATTATGACATGGCTTTAATTTATGTTTGGTTCATCCTTGTTTGGGCAAGTTTGATGTTTAAGTGTGATTTTAATCATTTGTGTTTGTAATATGTTCGAAATTAAAGGGAAAAATCATTTTTAATTTTATCAAATTAAATCTTAAATTAAGATAAATGTTGTAATTATTATTATTTTTAATTATATTTTGCTAATTTACTTACTAAATTTAACAAATAAATAATAGGAGTATTAAGATAAATGTTTTAAATTATATCTTTTTCATTTATTTACTAATTTTTGCTCATTTTTAATTAATCAAACGTCAACTTTTTGTAGTAGATTCAGAATTGTAGCTCGCTAGTTGACTTCTCTTCGTCAATAGTCAACCAACAATTACTAGCATAAAACGATAATGACTCAGAGGTAACCACCAACATATTACATGTTTACCCTCGTGAAAACGTTGCAGGTGTGAACCAGATTCGGGATAATCTATTCAATCATCTTTTATTTTTTCTGAACTTTTTTTTTCTCCATTTTTGCTATGATACACGAAAGAACGGTGAGTCATGGGCTAACTTTCGTTTTTTGTTGTGGAACTCAGCTTCAATTTATCCATTTAGATTGAAAATAAGTTACAGATAGACATAAATAATTTGTACGTTCAAAATATATATATGTGTGAGAGAAAATGAATATAGCTGGTAATTTTATGAATTTCCCAAATATTTAAATACATTTTTATTTATTTTTGGGCATTTATATTTGATAATAAAATCAAATTTCCAAAGCCGAGAAAAATATAAATTTCAATTTTTTAATAAAATATATTTTATTAAGTCAATTTAAACGATAAAAATTCTAATTACCCACTTTAATTAGGTTAAAATGAGTTTTGTTATATTTTTTTCAATATAAAATTGAGGAGTTAATTCTTAATTATTAGTATATAATAATAATAATAATAATAATAATAATAATAATAATAATAATAATGATAACAACCTTTTGTGATATATTGAAAGAACCAACAAGTCATGGAATCTGTCACAAACGTGTTTACTTTTTTGTCCTTGAGAGGTAAAGTCGTTTAAAAATAAAATAAAATAAATAAATAAATAAATAAATATATATATATATATAATTAATTAATTAATTAATTAATTAATTAATTAATTAATTAATCTGATGTAGTACATTGTGTTTCATTTCAAATATAAATTAGAAAATATATTTAATTTTAGCATTTTTAAATTTTTTTTTTAAATAAAGATATTATTACAAAAGTTTATTCTATTTGATTTTGGGATAGGTAGTTAATACTAATCTAATGAGTGAAATTATGGTTGTTTGACCAATTGGCTCGACCGCACCTGCCTCTCTCATAACCACACAGTCTAGCTTTAAATAGAATGATCCTTTTAGTTTCATTGCACTTTTCATGTCTACTTTTCCTACGACTCATTGACTTTGCCAACACTAGGGTCGTCCCGTTCACTATATATTGACTCCAGCGGTGTACCTAAATCGAAGTGAGCTCAACAATCCGTCTAGATTTTCGGATGACTCGGGTACCTGAGTCAGTAGACTCAACAATAAAATCAATTCTATTTCTATAAATTTTCTCCTCTTTGCTATCATCTCCAAATTTGCAATTTAATTTACAAAAATAAAAATAATAACTCAAGTCCAATATTTATTTTGAATCATAAAATATAATTTCGATATATTTTAATGAAAGAAAAAAAAAAAGTAAACGGAGACTCGGTTTATTTATTCCATTTTTATTTAATATTAATTTGATTAAAGCTTAAATCATTTATAAACATTTTAAAAATAATTAAAAAATACGCCTACATCTAAATTTCTAATTTTTGTCTGTTTGGATTCATTTAACTTTCAAAATACTTGGTTTAGTAAATTTATAAATTTATTAATAACCACAATTATAATAATGTTAGTATTTATCATTTTTTTTAATATTTTATAATTAAATAATGAAATCCTAAATATTTGTTATCTTTTCTTTGAAATTATAAAAATATCCTTAAATTTTAGAGTAAATTTCAATTACGCCCCTAAATTTTTAAATCTTTCATTTTCGCCATTAAATTTTAAAATTTATTTATTTAAATTTATGGGAACAACTAATATATAAAAATCAATTATGTAAATTATTAGATTCATATTTTAATTATTATTTAATGATGGGATTTTTTTTTTAATGAATTTCAAAATTATCTGTCTAATTTTTATAAAACTAAATTCTGTAAAAAAAAATAATTAAAAAAAAAAAAACCGGGTAAAACTCGTTTTGAATTTTGAATATAAATTTGGCGGAAATTCGTTGGTGCCTCAACGGCGTCGTTTAACATTGAAAACCCGCAACCGGTGTTGGTCATCTCACCTGTGGAATTGGATATCAGTTGCCGGCGGAAGGGTATCCTCCACCGCAACCAGCGGCTGGATTTCCTCCGCCGTATCCTCCGTACAACACTCCACTGCCCAATTCATAACCTAACGGTTACGGTTATACGGCAACCCGCATCTGCCACAACCGCCGCCACATTATGGATATTAACCACCACCGGAGTATCCGCCAGCGCCGGTCGTAGTCGAAAAGGAGAAGAAATCGGGAATGAGTAAGATTTTAGCAGCGGGAGAGGCATTGCTCGGTGGATTGGTTTGTGGGGTTTTGGTCGGAGAAATGGCGGCGGATCTTGGACCGCCGACTTACACCAGGGGGAAATGCCCGACCCTCCGGCGACATCGGCACATTCCTACAGTCTTAGCTAGTTTTGGGTTCGAGTGACATTTCACCCCAACCACAATTCATTCATTATAAATGCTCTATGTCGGCGGACAACTCTCATTCTTCTTGCCACCTCGGTATCTCTCGATTGCCCGTCTATACAATTGCCACCGTCACCTCTCTACCATCTATGCCGTTGATGTATGCACGTTTTTATGGATTAAATGTGTATTTGAGAAAAAATCAGAAATCATCCATAAACGATCTCTACTAATCTCGAATTTTTTGAATTTTAAAATTAGAAATTGAAGGAAAAAATTGTTGACCTAAAAATCTTAAATTTCATTAATATTTAATCTCAATTCAATTCGAGGGTCTACTAATTTTATCAAAACAATAATAATAATAAAAAAATTCACGAACTAATTGATTTGGGATAGAAGGAGGGAGCTGGTGAAGCGTGTCGTTCGTAATGCAAAGAAATAGATCACTGCTTTGCTTCTTTGTTGGACCGTCGGTGCGAAGAGAGTGGTCTCTGACCAAGACCAATAACCCATTCTTCTTTGTTGGACCGCCGGTGCGAAGAGAGTGGTCTCTGACCAGGACTAGTAACTCATTCGAATTTAGATCTTGATATGTCAATACTTTTTAACGGTAGGCATCTTGTCAGAAGTCGGTGGGCTCATAATGTATTAGGTCGGGGCGATATGATGGAATCTGACTGACAAGGTATTATGTTGAAATAAAGTTCTACACCAAAATAAATTTAACTTATGCACAAATAAATTAATAAATAACTTAAAAACTTCAAAAATTTTGAATAAAATAAAAACTTTTAACGTTTTTTTCAAAAAAAATAAAAATAAAAATAATAAATAATAAATAATAATAATAATAATAACTATATATTTAGATGGTTAAAATTGCAATATTTAAGATTAAAATTACAATATGAAATTGGAAGATAAATTAAAAAATTTAATTTAATTTTTATTTGTTCGTTTTAATTTTTAATTGGGAAAAATAAATCACATTCATTATTTCAATTTTTGCTCCATGAAAATATCTCTTCAATCTGTCCTTTTTTTTCTTCTTTCGCAATCCTTTCATACAGACCTCTCTCTCTCTCTCTCTCTCTCTCTCTCCATTTCTCTTTCCCCTCGACGCATTCAATGGCGGCTCTTCGATTCTTCACTAATTTAACCGCCTTTTCCAGGTCTTTTTCGTCTCTACTTTCCATTTGTATAATAATTTATTCCACATCGTTTGGCAGTTTGAATGATCCGTGAAATCGACGTTTCCATTGAACACGAGGCTTCTTTAATTTTTATTCTCTTTGCTTCACTCGATCGCCTGGATTTATAGCGATATCGTTTCGCTTGTTTTCCGTATCTGTGAGGATTGGATTTTGTTTTTTGTTAGTCGTTAGCGGTTTTTTTGTGTATCGCATTGATCTTGAAGATTGCGTTGTATTGTGAAGTTTGAGTTCTTCGTTGTTTGTATACCTGATGTTGAGGTCGTCGATGTTTTAGGTTTTTGTTCGAACCTGAGGAGGTATGGTTTCTCCGCCGATGGTCGAGCCAGGACAGTTGAAGCGCGCGATGATCGATTCGACGGCTGGCGCAATTGCTGGTTGTGTGTCTCGGACGGTCACGTCTCCTCTCGATGTGATTAAGATCAGGTTTCAGGTCGATTTTGGTTCCATTTGCTGCAATTGTTTGATTTTTTTTAGGAAGAGTAGAAGAGAGAAGAATGAAATGTTAGTCGCGAATTAAGATTTTATGTTTATTGGCTGTAAGTGCGAAATTGAACATCATGTTTTTTTCTCCTCCCGCGAAGAAAGAAATAGTGATGCTGGATGAATTTGTGGTTGTTTTATAATTTAGTTGGAAGTTTCAATCTGTTGCTGGTCTCAAAATTGATAGCGATTTTTTTCTTTCTTCGATGTTGTTCATTTCACTTCTTTTCAGCGTTCTTCTGTGGCTTTTTCTTGCATAGCAGGTTAGAGGTGTGGATATGCAGATTTTGTTTGTTCCAACTTCGAACTGAACTCTTTACGTATGGAATTTCCTATGTAGAAATAGTTTCTTCATTTCAGGCTTTGCAATTAATGTAACTGTCATCTGTTGCCAAATGTAGTTTCATGTAGAATTCATTGATTGGTAGCTTCCTTGTTTTGCATTTTTCTGCGAGGGATAAACTCTCAATCCTGCTTGCTACGGAGTAAATTTCCAGCGCCATTGCCTGCTATGCGACGAGAGTTCTACTCTTAGTTTTGCATATCTGTATCTCTCCGTGTGATTTAATTACACTGTGATGAATGCTTATGTTCACGTTCGTTTTGTAGGTTCAACTGGAGCCGATAACTTCATGGGCTTTGGTTCAAAGAAGTTTGTCTGGACCATCAAAGTACACTGGCATGGTCCAAGCAACAAAGGATATTTTCAGGGAGGAAGGCTTACCGGTATGCTTGTTTAAAAATCATGTTATATGTATTCTCCAAACAACATATTATCAGTCCCCTTCATGAAAAGATATAGTGTGGGATGACTGCAATTGGCACTTCATTGTTTTGCATTTGGAAAGATATGTGAGGATTTTTTTTTTTTTTTTTTTGCGGGAAGAGATACTTAAAGGAAAATTATATAGCCTCGTTAACAATTGATAATGGAGGGATGGGGATTGAGAACAAGAAAGAGGAGAGTTGATATATATTCTAATCAAATGGTCTTGAAAGCTCTTTGATGAAACCAAAGAGCTGCCGAACAAAGTAATTGCAAGTATGGAGATTGGATGAAAATTGGTTTACAATATAAATATTGATTGGTAGCTAATTCAGAAAAAATCCACACAAAGTTGCCTCTTACACACATAGTGCTCAGGGCTGATTAAAAAATCCGGATGAGAAAAGCTTTATTCTAATCCCAAAAAGCTTGATTTCTAAGGCACATAGTGCCCAAACCTTGCTTGTATCTACGTGAAGTTTCTAATCCCAAAAAGCTTGATTCTAATCCAATGTTTACTTCATTCTTCGTTTCCTTGTGACCTAATTACTTATTTAATCACACTAATACTCTTTCATACTTGATTGAGTAAAGCTTTTAATTTGATTTAATTGCTTTTGAAGGGTTCCAATCCTTACGTCTTGTTTCTGTACATTTGTATGCTGCCTACAGCCCTATTCTTGTATCATCAGAAACTAGCATTGTGCACGTATTTAGTGACTCGAATCCCTATAATTTCTGAATGTTTTTACCATTTCACCTTTCATTGAATCTGATGAGTGACATAGAAAATATTTTTGTTTACTTGGAGAGATTCCACTTCTATTCAACTTTCTTCAGGATATACTGTGGCGTCATATACTTCCTAGATTTTTTTTCCCCGACAATATTATCCTTAAATAAATATTTCTTCTTTCTTTAATTCAGAGTTATCTTCTGTAGGGCTTTTGGCGTGGTAATGTTCCTGCTCTGCTCATGGTTATGCCATATACAGCTATACAATTTACCGTGTTACATAGAATGAAAACATATGCTGCTGGTTCTTCTAAGACAGGTACTATATAGAATATAGCCAATACTTCAACTACTTTAGGCATATACCTTCGACTAACACGTTGCTGAACAGTATATATATATATAGATTTTAAATTTCTTCATGACTTTATACTAAACCCACACGAGGAGAGCCCACGCAAGGAGAGGTGGTTGAAGTAAAAAGTGACTGCAATATGGATAAGGTTTAGGAGGGATAAAATAAATGGTGGATATAGATGTAAGGTGCTCCTACAAAACCATATCTAATTATTTTGAGGTTCAATCATAGTGACCATCTAGGATAATACCATTCAAGTAATAGGCGATAAAAATGTTGGAGGATCAAACCATTTCCTGGCCTTTGCCTAAACTATTCAGACACCCCTAGTTATAAAAGTAAAAATTAAGGATAAATAAATTCCTTCTCCCTTCCTTCATCCCCTCATCATGTGGCAATTGTCGAGATCTCTTCATTAGTTGGGGGAAGAATCTGCACGAATTGAGTTTTTTGAGGAACATATCGAGAGAGAATTGAGTTTGGTTAGACAATGTGTGGTCGGTAAACAAGGATCGGTTTTTTAGCAAACTTTGAGCTCTCCTTATCCAATTTTCTTGCTGGAAACCAGATATTTGATGCTTTGTTTGGTTACATAGGTTCCTTTCTTCAGATATTAGATGCTAAAACTACTTGGCATTCAGAATAAACTTGCTTCTGTTTTTTTTTATTGATATTATCTGGTCTTCATCTGATGCAGAAGCCCACATTCAATTGAACCCTTATCTTTCTTATATCAGTGGGGCACTGGCAGGGTGTGCAGCAACTGTTGGATCATATCCATTTGATCTTCTTCGAACGATATTGGCATCACAAGGTGAACCTAAGGTATTGAATTTGATGAACGACTCATTTTATCTAATGTCACGAACTGAACTGTGTAGAATATATAAAGCAATCAATATATTGTCCCACCCTGTATAGGATATAGAAATTCATTACATTCTTTTCCAGAGAAAGGGAATGAAGAAGATAGGTGTCGACAAACGTGTACAAACAATTTTATTTGAGCATCAGCTTCTTATAATCATTTTATTTCCATGACTCTTTGCCAAGAAGCCTTTTGAGTCTCTGTTTCAGTGTCGATAATTTACAATTTTCGATCGAATCAGTACTACGAGTACTGATGTAGTTAGTAACTGAGTAATGTGGCTATAGCAACAACTGCTCATTGCATCTGCACATGCAGTTTTAGTAAAAGATTTCTCTTAGAATGTTTCTTGATGCAAGAATGATGAGCTCTGCTTAAACATGCAGATTTATCCATCCATGAGGTCTGCCTTTATTGATATATTCCAAACCCGGGGGTTTCGAGGTCTATACGCTGGATTGTCACCTACACTTGTTGAGATTGTTCCATACGCGGGTCTACAGTTCGGCACCTACGACACATTCAGGCGATGGACTATGGCAAGTTTACCGTACCATTGTTGTACATATTCTTTGCTTTGTTGTCTCATAGTTTTCCTTGAAATGATTTTACAGTCCTGGAACCACCGCCACTACCCTAATTCTGGAGCAACTAATAGGAAAGATGGCCTTTCAAGCTTTCAACTTTTGCTTTGCGGGTTGGCTGCTGGGACTTGTGCAAAACTTGTTTGCCATCCACTTGATGTGGTTAAGAAAAGATTTCAGGTCCGTTTGCTCTCTTTGTTATTAACATGGGTTTGTTATTAAAATGAGTTTTAAGAGAAGCACTACGATACTTTTGAAAGCCTTAAAAAATTAACACTAAAAAAACACTTCAGAAAATGCTTTGAAAATACAAATTACGTGCTTTTTTAGATGCACATTTAAAATAATCAAATGTTTTTAAAAAGGTACTTTTCGGGCTGTTGTTGAATTGCATATTTGTATTAAATAGATTCATGAACGTACTTTAAAAACTTAAAATATAAACCTTCATATAATATTGACGAATTTATTGGACGCAAAATCAAAAGATTAATGTAACGATTAGTGATTTACTTGATACAAAATTTGTTGTTTTTTTTCTTATGAACTAATGTAGTTCTTTTTACATTTAGAACTCCTTCCGAATTTAATTTAAACATTACTTCAATAATAAATAAATATACATATGTGTATATATATATATAAGAGAATGTGAAAGTTTTTAAAAGATTTAAAGATTTGGTTTATTTCATTTTTAATTGTTCCTACACAACCTTGTGAAAGGTTTTAATTTCCGTTTTATCAAATTGCACAGATCGAAGGGCTACAAAGGCATCCGAGATACGGGGCGAGGGTGGAACAAGATGCTTACAGGAACATGATTGATGCTTTACGGAGAATTATGAAAAGCGAAGGAACGGCGGGGCTTTATAAAGGCATCATACCCTCAACGGTTAAGGCAGCCCCTGCTGGCGCTGTCACATTTCTGGCGTTCGACACCATCTCGGACTGGCTTCTTTCTATTTCCTCATAATTTTTTTCCTTTCTTTATATATCTATTAAGTCTCAAATAATTGCAAGTTTAGTTTCAGGATTTTGGACTCACAGACCCAAAATGAAGTCTAATAAATACCTAAACGACTAAATGTAATTTCTAATTAATAACTATATTTTGTTTAAGAAAAAAATTGTTTCAAACCTTACAACGCAACTCCTAATCTCTTTATTTTGTTATTAATGTATTTTTATCATTGTTTTCAAAATTCAAGCTAAATTTAAATGCTAAAAAAATAATTTAATTTTTAAAAAAATTCTAAATGGCCCATTATCTAAGAATCTATTAGATATAAAATAAAATAAAAAACTTAATGAAGAGTAGATAAAAGTTATAAAACCTATTAAATATTCTTTGAAAAAACTATTACATAAAAAAAGATTAAATTATTTAATTCTTAAAACTCTAAAAATTGTGTAATTGATGGCTAATTATTTCTCAAATTAGCAGACCTAGACAATAAATTAAAATTTTGAATCTATAGTCATAACCTTATTAAAAATAAATTATACTTTCTAAAGTTTAGAGACCTACCGAAAACAAAATTGAAAGTTTACGAATCTGATTGGTAATTAAAAAGGCATAGTTGAAAAAACTCAGAACTAAACTTGAAATTAAACCCATACAAAATAAGTTAAGACAATAAATATAATTAAGACAAAAATTAGAAGAGAATTATAAAAACCTTTATTTTTAAAAAAGCTCAAGGAGCAAATGCCCCGTCCTTTGTTTTCTTGGCTCCATTCCTGAAAGCAGTTTCAGTACGTTAAAAACGACATTCAAATTTTAGTACAGAAAAACCAAAATCTAAAGCTAAGTAAATAAAAACCTGTTATTTAGAACCCTTCTTTTTGTCTCGAAGACTGTCCTCTGGAGGCAGAGACAGAAACTGCAAAATCGTCCGTATTTGAGCAACGCCCACATTATACCTTTCAGCAATTTGGTTAACTCCCATTGGCCCATCATGATCTTCAGCCTTCCCTTCATGCAGGAGAATTATGTGGCGCATCTGTGCTACGTTTAGAGTTCCTGGTGGGGCTGGGCGATCCTCGTATTTACTCGATTTTAAATCTGTATTTCGTAGCCTTGGCATTGGTCTGTCATACCTCTCCACCACAGAAGCCTATATTACACATCATCAAAATCACGCAAATAGGAAAATCGTCCCATAAAAGACTCGTTTTAAAATCGTAAGTTCTTAGTTAAAGGGCATCGACCAAACACAATCATACGAACAGCAATTACATATAATGCACACATTCAGGAGACAGACATTTGATCAAAGAAGAAAGGAAGGGAAAATATCCAGAAAGGCAAAGAAAAGAACGATCCCTTTGCCTAAATTGATTTGAATAAGGAAGGATTAGAGAGGAGTTTTCTTCCAAATCAAAGAACAAAACTAACCTCCTCAACAATAGTGTATATATATATATATATTTACTTGCAATTTATATTGATCTTTAAGAAAATTTTCAGTAGAATCACACCGGCTGGTGATGAGATGTCCCACATTGGTTGGGGAGGAGAACAAACCACCCATTTATAAGGGTGTGGAAACCTTCTCCTAGCAGACGCGTTTTAAAGCCTTGAGGGGAAGCCCGAAAGGGAAAGCCCAAAGAGGACAATATCTACTAGCGATGGATCTGGGCTGTTAAAATGGTATCAGAGCCAGACACCAGACGATGTGTCAGTCTTCTCGCTGTTCCCTAAAGGGGGTAGACACGAGGCGGTGTGCCAGTAAGGACGCTGGGCCCCAAAGGGGGTGGATTTGGGGGCAGTCTCACATCGATTGGAGGAAGGAAAGAGTACCGGCGAGGACGCTAGCCCCGAAAGGGGGTGGATAGTGATGTCTCACATTGGTTGGGGAGGAGAACAAACCACCATTTATAAGGGTGTGGAAACCTTCCCCTAGAAAATGCGTTTTAAAGCCTTGAGGGGAAGCCCGAAGAGAAAAGCCAAAGAGGACAATATCTGCTAGCAGTGGATCTGGGCTGTTACACCAGCGGACTCTCGGACTCTAGGACTGGTCTGACTTCAAGGATTATTAATGGAAAAAAGAATAGAGAGCCCCGGAAGATGGAAGAAGTCTAAAATTTATATTCAATGCCTTATGCTATAAAAGTAATTCGGAAGCTTCTTATGGAAGCTTACCTCCCCCATCTCAAGTTTTCCTCCAGGCTTTGATCTAATTCGACCTGCCATTTGGCTAAGCATGGCATCAAACTGTGGATCTCGTTCTTCGAGCACATTTTCAGAATTACTTCCCAGGTCGTCACCTGCATTAACAATTGGAAGCGGTCAGCATTCAATATATTACATCCTATGAATCAATTCCCTTCAGAAAAAACAATCGCCAAACTGACTTTAGATACTGTTTCGATTAAAATGCATTGTAGAAAGCTATTACTCAGATTTTTTCCTAATTTTATAGGCAATTTCCTCAACAATTCAATGTCCACTGCCCTTCCAGATTGACCTAAACTGACTTTGTAGTGACTTTTCACACTGCTTATCGATTTACATGCAGTATAGAAAGCTATTACTCAAGACTTTTTCCTAATTTTATAGATAATTTCCTCACCAATTCAGTGTATACTACTCTTCCAGATTGACCTAAACTTACTTTGGAGTGACTTTTCACACTGCTTATCGATTTACATGCAGTATAGAAAGCTATTACTCCGATTTTTTTCCCTAATTTTATAGGCAAATACCTCACCAATTTGATGTTTACTGCCTTTCCAGATTAACCGCACAAAAAATCAAGCTCATTATCGAAATCTGATCATATAGAACTCGTAAGAATTCCATGGAACTGCATTTGGTTCAACGGAGAAAGAGAATCAAATTGCTATTTGGTTCAACGGAGAAAGAGAGTCAAATTGCTATTATGCTTCAGGAAAGAAAACAAAACCGTCCATTAATCCCTAGCATCCAGAGCATTTTTTGGCCTCTACGCTTTATTTACATGCATAGACATTGGGAAACTAAATCGGAAGCTCACAAAATATACACAATAGAAGCAGCGTATAAAGAACTCTCAACTTTTGTCTCAAAAAATACAACTAACAGAAATAGTGTAAAAAGAAGAAAAAATCACAATCTGAGAAGCAAGTGAACTCAAAGTTCAGGACCAAAAATATCACATTAACCGTAACCAGAAGGAAACGCTCACATTAAATAGTAACCTCATTCATAGTTCTGCAAAATCAAACACTAAAAAGAAAGATAGACAATGGTGAACAGTAACAAGAAGATATTCTTGTTCAGAGAGACAGAAGTCAACAAACAAAAACGAAAGAAGAAAACAGACACATAAGTCAGTAAACAATAACGAAATAGTTATTTAAGCAATGAACAGATCAACACTAAATGAACTTAGATTCAAATCCTAATGAAGAAATGAAAAAATAAAACAAAAACAAAGCTAATAAGAGAAAGTGGAAAGAAAGGAAGTTGTAAAAAAAAAAAAAAAGTAATAATGAAGCTCGTTATCGAAATCAGATGATTTAGAACTCGTACAATCCTACGAAGCTGCATTGAATTCAACAGAGAAACCTAAATAATCCTTCTTCGAGAACCTTCAGCCTCGAGTCTCAAAGTGCCAGAAGGAAAACAAGAACAGAAATCAAACAAATCCGAGAAAACACCACCGCAAACGATTGACAAATTACAATTACCAGAATCAAGCGCGCCGCTCTCCCGAGCCTTCTCGACCGCACGCGGTGGAGGCTTCCGATCTACGACGCTCTCCATTTTCAACGAAGAGGCAGAGGAGTCAATACTCGAAGCCGGTTTTATTCTTCCAGCCGCTCGACGAAATGCCTGTCCCATCCTTCCTTCTTCGAAACGAACAACGATCTCACAAAACGAACTGGAATCAGAGATATAGATTCATACGAAATTCATCAAAGAATAAGCGTAAAGAATCAAGAACCCTACGAGACGGAGGGTTTTACGACAAAAATTCCAGGGGGAAATGGAGAGGAAATGTGGACTCGGTGAATCGGGACTCGGTTTTACTGAGTACAAACTCGAGCCGCTACGGAGAGAACTTGAATAAAAGAGCGCTGGATGGCGAACGTGGCCGATCCGTTTATTCTCCACGCAATGAAAACTTTGCGTGGTCATTGTTTATTTATACCTGTTTTTTTCTTCACACCTCATTTAATGAAGCTTTTATATATATATATATATATTATAATTTATTAATTTTGTTACAATTATTCAATCCTTGATTTATTTATTTATTTATTTAATCTTGTAATTTTTTATTTTGTATTTAATAAATGTTTAAATTTTAAAATTTGCATAATTTAAATTTTTAATTTTGTATGCAACATTTCACGTTGTTATATTTTAAAGTTTTGATTAAAAAGTGNCAGAAATAACAACAAATTTAATTTTTTTTTTTTTTTGTCTTTCTATCTTACATTCTTTTTTTTCTTTTTTTACTATTAGTCATTTTAATACTCCTTTTAAAATTTTTATTAACTAGTAAAAAATGGTTAAATATATAAAAAGAAAATGCATCATAAATGTAAGATTATTCAAAAGTAATTTGACACAAATTTTAAAGAAATAAAATGACATTTAATTAATTTCCTTTTGATGATCAAAATGGATAAAGTAAAAGTCTGATAGAATCTACCGTTTAAACTTAGAACACATATCTTTCGAGATTAGCCCTGCAATATGAAAGACAAAATAATAAATAAAAATGTAAGTTTACCAACGACGAATCCATGAAAATTCGACAAGAATACAAGAGACGATGAACCCCACGAAAATTCAACAAGAACACGAGAGACAATAAACCCCACGATAACTTGACAAGAACACGAGAGACGATGAACCCCACGAAAACTCAACAAGAACACGAGAGACAATGAACTCCACAGAAACCCGCAAGAACACGAGAGACGACGAACACTATGGAACCTCGACAAGAACACGAGACGATGAACTCGCAAGAACACGAGAGATGACGAACACCACAGAAACTCGACAAGAACACGAGAGACGATGAACCCCACGAAAACTCGACAAGAACACGAGAGACGATTAACTCCATGGAAACTCGCAAGAACACGAGAGATGACAAACACCACAGAAACTTGACAAGAACATGAGAGAATATGAACCCCACGGAAACTTGGCAAGAACACGAGAGACAGCGAACCCCACGGAAACTCAGCAAGAACACGAGAGACAACGAACCCCACAAAAACTCGGGAAGAACACGAGAGCAAAGGATTAGCTACGAGTTTCGGTTAGACTATCCAAGTGTTGTTGATGCATAGAAAAGAGAAGACTTCAAGAGTGATACCAATATATATGCCACAATAAATAAGACAAATCAAGAAGTAAATTCTTTTTGAGGGATTAAGTTTCAAGCTTAGATAACACCTCACTAATACTATTGCTATTACTGTTGCATGAACTAACAACTACTGCTCTATCTTCAATCTCTAATTTTTCAATGCTAATTCCCAAGTTCTCAGGTCTTACCTTTGGACGAGCACGTCGTGGCGGCCTCATCATCGAGTTCCCTTCCAGAAATGGATCTTTATGCTTTCGCTTTTGCTTGACATCCAACAATCCTAGAGCTCGTGCTTCCAGTGCTCGAGCTGTCGGGGGTCGGTTTCGACTACCGACTCTCCTTGAATTCAGACAATGTTGCTGATCAGAAATGCTTGGGACTTCAGAAGTTCTAGCTACACTGGGATGGTCTGGTTCCTTGCTTGTTTGGTCAGGTTGTTCTTCTCTCGTTTGCGTTATAATAGGTTTGTCGGTTTTCACGTCGAGAGGAACAGACAAGTTTATGTCTATTAAGGCACGAGAATGATTGAGAGCGATATCATTTGGGTTTCCATCATGGCTAGATATGGGACTGCATCCAGGCAGGACGTTCTTACTAGTACCGGGACCGTCTTTAGAGCAGCAGGCATCGTTTTTCGGTTTGGTAGGTACTGAAATATTACTTGTACACTTCGAACCAAAAGTGTTTAGTCTCCTGCGTTTTTTGGTGACATTAGAAGGCTTTCCTTTACTGATCGATCTCGATTTTTGGCCAAACTCGTGCACAATACCGTTCTGAGATCGCGTGCTATCGGATGGTATGCAGCTGTGTTCCTTCAAAACTTCTGCAGGTGAATCAGTAGAATCAGATGGAGAATAATGTCCATTCGAGCAGACCTTTTGTTTCTTGTTTCTTCCCCAGGCTCGAGAGGTACCAGCAGTTTCGGCCTTGCTAGAACGTCGGTCCTCTTCGGAATCAGACTCCTCCATTGACTCACTGGAAGAATATAGGTCGTTATTTTCGAAATGAGATCTCGACGTAGAAACATTCAGTAAGTCAAGTGGTAAGCTTCTAAGTTCTCGGACTTTTGAGGCATTTCCATTAGCCAGACTGGTGTCGACCACGGTAAACTTCACAAAATCGGTGTTGGCTGGAGTTCTCGGTTTGAGATAACAATGGCGTTGTTGAGAAGGAAAATCGTCTTGGTCAATTTTCGAGTCGTCGGTCCACCCATTTTCTTCCTTGCTCTTACTACCGTTATCGGCATTGTTGTCAAGCTCAAGTAGTCCAGGATCCAAAGCGACTTTACCAAGGACGTCGCTGACTGAATCGAAATAGTGATTTCCCCTTACGAGCTTTCTCCTCGAAAACTTTTTGATACCCGGGACGAGAAAGACCAATGAATGCTTTGCACCAGCAGTAAAAACATTCCTCGGCTGCTCGGAGTGCCATCCCCGAGCAAGCAAACGGGGCCAAACAGCTTCCCAAAAGAGATCATTCGACCGGGCTTTGCTCAACCTGAAATCACCTGTTAGATAGTTGACAATTTCCAAGGGAGTAAGGGCAGAACATGCTTTCCCAATTGGTATCTCGGGGCGGAGAGACGAAACGTGATTCGATTTTAATGGATCCATCGAAACTACTGTAAGATCTTGCTTCCCGTTACCGATCCCCACTGCCTCGACAAAAGCTTCCGTTCCAACCGTAGCCTTCAAAGCAAACACATACTCTTCAAAAGAACTTTTGCCATCGCTGAACGCTTTCGTGACCTGACCGTGCAACAGAAACCGTGCAACAGAAACCGTACTTTCATTGAGAAAAACGAAAGAATAATCAAATGCAGTAAACAGTCTTGATTGAAGAAAAAGAAACATAGTCAATACCTCCATTAATGCATTCTTGTTACCCTCTGCTAGACGAGGTAGCAACCGCGATACCAATTCCTGTAGTCTCCAACCTTTAAACAATCTCGGTCCGAAGATACACTTTCTGCCTCGAGCTTTCCGACATTCAGACCATCGGCGGTATTTTTCCGACCGATAAAACCTTCCATAGTAGAACGACAGAACATCCCCCATCTGTTTGCTTCCAACAAACTTCTTCACCAAAACAAGGTTTTTACCAAATATGTATAAACCAAGAAGGAAACTCGCCTCTTCTCCATCACTCCAAGGCTCACCCGAGACACCGGGAACCAGACAGCCGCCATCGGTATTATCCTTCTGATCTGTATCTGTCACAAGAACGGTTTCTTTCGGCAAGGCGACATCTATTGTACTGCCTGTTATTACTTCCGTTGCCTCAATGTTCGACTTTGCACCATTGCCTACCTGTTCATCTTCAAATGATTCAACTTTCAAGACCTCATTTCTGTTGCATTTCTCAACTGTATCTTCACATAGCTTACGTTCCATCCAACGAGCTTGCTCGGAAATCCACATTACCCGAACGGGCAATCCAACAAAGACTTCATGGAGCCTACTATCCTGAATTTCTGCCTCCTTGCAACACTGAAACAAGTTCATATCTGATTTCAACAACAGAGGAGGAACTTCAACTTGATATTTGTCACCAACTCGAGGAGAAACCTCTGGTTCTGAAAACTCATCGCATATTTCAGAATTTTCCTGAGAAACCGACTGTTCGGGAGATCCATCCTCGTTGTCATCGGCGTCACCATAATTTTCTTTGACCAAATCCATCTGCTAAAGAAAACAAACCTGTTTTAGCTCAACATATTCCGACCGAGACTTGCAGATTCATACATTCTCTTAACGATCTTAGCTTTGGATCGTTTTCCACTGCTAACATCTAGAAATCAACGGATGAAATTTCGAAATGACACAAAAAAACTAAGACTCTCCAGCAGTAACACGTTTCAGTAAGCTTTAAACCATTAGAATCTCTCAACCTAAATGCCAACCTTTGTTGTTTTTCGATAATCGGCCAGTGAAATCCTTTCTTTTCGGTGAGAGGAAATCTTCGACAGTAGGTTGTTGGAAGAAAAATAAAATGCGTAAAATAACAAAGAGAAAGAATGGCTGAAATTTTGACTGCACTTCAAAATCAGGTTCTAAAATCTTCTCAACAGATTTCTTATTTAAATATAACCTAGAGAGTAGCCAACTAAATCTGTGTCAGTTCCTACAAGATTGCCGTCTAAACTTTGTTAATCCATTCGACGTGTTTGTCAAATGGTCAAACGGAGAACTAATGAAATCGTGTGAATCTAAATAAGGAAAACTCAGGTTTTATCTAACAACCTTCACTTGCAATCTTAAATTTCTCCATCATTAACATCAGATAATGTACAGATAAAATCAAAAATCACAAAATAATTTAATTATCAAACAACAAAACTGTCCGAAAATTACACTATAATAAGAAAATTTCAACTCCAATCTGATACATTTCATATAGACAGCTTAGAATGACCTATCAAGCAATTAAGAACTCAAAAGAGCTGAAAGAACATCACAATTCATAAAATGCCCACAAAATTCATCGAAACCCAAAATATCTTCCCAAAATCATCACAAATTCACAAGAAAAGCCACCAAATATCCAAAAATTCAACAGAAATTCTTACAAACAGAATAAACCAAACATTAAGCTCCAAAATCAAGTCAATTAATTCAATCCAGATCCACTTTCGCTACCAAAACAAAGAAACCCAAACAACTAAACAAAATCTCACTCGAACAAATGCCATNAAATCTTCGACAGTAGGTTGTTGGAAGAAAAATAAAATGCGTAAAATAACAAAGAGAAAGAATGGCTGAAATTTTGACTGCACTTCAAAATCAGGTTCTAAAATCTTCTCAACAGATTTCTTATTTAAATATAACCTAGAGAGTAGCCAACTAAATCTGTGTCAGTTCCTACAAGATTGCCGTCTAAACTTTGTTAATCCATTCGACGTGTTTGTCAAATGGTCAAACGGAGAACTAATGAAATCGTGTGAATCTAAATAAGGAAAACTCAGGTTTTATCTAACAACCTTCACTTGCAATCTTAAATTTCTCCATCATTAACATCAGATAATGTACAGATAAAATCAAAAATCACAAAATAATTTAATTATCAAACAACAAAACTGTCCGAAAATTACACTATAATAAGAAAATTTCAACTCCAATCTGATACATTTCATATAGACAGCTTAGAATGACCTATCAAGCAATTAAGAACTCAAAAGAGCTGAAAGAACATCACAATTCATAAAATGCCCACAAAATTCATCGAAACCCAAAATATCTTCCCAAAATCATCACAAATTCACAAGAAAAGCCACCAAATATCCAAAAATTCAACAGAAATTCTTACAAACAGAATAAACCAAACATTAAGCTCCAAAATCAAGTCAATTAATTCAATCCAGATCCACTTTCGCTACCAAAACAAAGAAACCCAAACAACTAAACAAAATCTCACTCGAACAAATGCCATTACAAACAAATATCCCTAAAACGAGAATTACAGCCATTAAAATCACAAACATCGGTAAATGAACGAATCGCATAGTCAAAAAACATGAATAAATAACCTAAAAGAAAATAAATAAATGATAACTTATAAATATATTCGACCTTACATTGATGAAAAGAGCTGCAAAAAGCTCAAAAGCCAACGTAAAAAATCAGCCTGACAAAACAGAATTGAGTCCTCGATTTCATCCGATTATGAAGATTGAGAATAAGGAAGAACAAAAATCGCGAACATGAATATAGCAATATACAGTTTATTATACAAATATTAATTAAAAAAGACGAATAAAGAGAGAAAAAATTATATAGATACCTGAGTTCAAGAACAAAGTTGAGATTTCTGTTTCATGCGCAAATGAAGAGAGGTTGAAAACGAGGACTTCCGCCTTGGGCCGGCCCTGTAGAGAAGCGCTGAAGCTTTACTAAGTAAAATCTGTTGAATTTACTCTTTTATTTAATCTTAAAAATTTATTTGATAATTTATTAGATATTACTCTTATCTTTTTAAAAAATAAATGTTTTTATTTTAGATTTTTTTAATTAATTATTAAAATTTATTAAATTCATATAAATTATTAAAAAATCATTTTTTAATGGATAAATTTATTAGTACTTCAATTTTTTATTTAATATTTTGTTAATTTTTAACTTGCACGCTCCTAAAACCTATTGTATCTAAATTATAAAAAATATTAAAAATTCATTTTATATATATATAATATACCAAAAAATATAAATATATAAACTTACATTGAATCATTTAGGTCCATCTAAATATAGCAAAATATTTTTTTAATTATTTTCCTTTTATTTGTTTTTCTTTTTTATTTTTTTAAATGGAAAATAAATTGAGTTCGATGAAAAAATATTGAAATTTATTTAGAAAATTATGTTTTTTTTAATAAAAAAAGGTAGGATACCAGTAAAAAATTGATTTTATTAAAGGATGATTTGGGAATTTGATTTTATTAAAGGATAATTTGGGAATTTTACGTCATAAATAGCATCCATATATGTAATAAAATTGATAAATTAAAAAAATTAAATAAAAAAATGGTCTAAAAAGTATTTCTAAATTTTTAAAAGTTTTCACTATTATTCTCAAATTTTCAAAAAAAAAAAACTTTTGAACCCACGAAAGGTTTAAAATATATAAATATACGATTCAAAAATTTTATAATATGTTTTAAAACTAATTTAAAATTTTTTTTTGGAGATAATATAAAATGTTTTTAGTCTAGATAGTAATCATTTTTTTATAAAAATAAAAAATATTAATGCTATTTTTAGAATTAAAAGTTATTTTTTAAATATTATTAAAATTTTGAAAGCCTATGACTACCTACCAAATTTATAGATACTTTTATTAATTTAACTTACTTTATTTTTATATATATATATATATATATATATTCTTTAAATTTGATCCTTTTTAATTATTACAAACCATATAGTCTGTGTTCATGTTATCGAGTACATAAATTTATTCAATAAAATTGAGGATAGGAAATATTAAAAATTATCAATAAAATAAAAATAACAATTATTTAATTTTGAAATTTGCTATATTTAAATTAAGAAATGTAAAATAAATAATTCTCCATGAACCATATTATTATTTTATTTATATGACGTTGTTGAAATATAATATTTAGAAAATATATTAGTTATGAAATATATTTTAAAAAAGAAAAATGGCCGTAAATAATATCTACGTAATTATAACATTTTGTAATAATATATTATAATAATTAATTAGGAAAAGGAATATATATTCAATTATATCATTTTATCATAATATATTATAATAATTAGTTATGGAAAGGAATATATTTTAGATATTAGTAATCCGTTAATATTTTTTCATTTATGATTCAATTGTATATTTTATTTTATTTTCAAATTTAGGTAATTTATATTTATCTTATGATTTAGTTAGTAGTATATTTTATTTTATTCTAAAATATTTAGTTAATTTATATTTTTCTATTTTTTATTTATTTATGATTTTTTTGATAATATATTTTATTTTATTCTCATATTTTCCGGTAGTTATGAGTTGATATCTTGTATTCTATATTTAAACGTGTGGAAAATGGAAATAAGACGTTATATTTGGGACTTTTGCCATAATGAGACGGTTAACTTGTAACTAATTATTCCATCTTTCAGATTATTATTATTAATTTGAAATTTGAGTGTTTAATATTTTGAGGTTTTAGGATTTTATGTTTTATTTAGTTTGAAATTTTTAATAAGGCATATTTTCAGAAAATCACATTTAAAAATTTTAAATTAATTAATTAAAAGATAAAATCAATAATCATAGATAAAAACATACATATCAAATTTAAACATAGAAATATAACATTTAAAAATAAATAAAAGTAGATTAAATTTGAAATTTAGAAATAAAAATATAACATTATACTAAAATTATATATATATATATATACTTTATTTAACCGTAGAAATATAGCATTTTAAGATAAATAAACTACATTAATTTTGAAATTTAGAAATAAAAATATAACATGGTACAAAACATAATATTTTACTCTATTGTTTTATTTCTTTCCTCTATTTTTATACAAAGTACTGTGACCCGACAAAACCACGAACGTTAGGAATTAATAGGTTGTTGCGACACGTGTCATAATATAACTGGACGTGGCCTTGACGTTGACAACGGCTTGAATTACATAAAGTAATTACAGGCTCACAATCGCGCGTGAGAACCAAAATCCATTTCGAACTTCAAAATTGCGTATTTAAAAAATCACCTTTAAATTAAAAAAATATAAAATATTTAAAAAATAGGCCTCAAATTTTATTCAACACTCTTATCTCAGTGGGAAATTTCAACTGATCGATGAAACAGATTCTGTCAGCCAATACAAAAGTTTCGAAGCAAGTAAAAGAGACGACGCGCGAATGGGCGTCGAGGCTTTTCGAATAATATCTAAAGGATAGCCGCTAAGACGAACACCGACGACAGAATACTAACAGTTATTTTTCAAACATAATACTAACTTTAGATATCTTTTTATTTTTATTTTTTTTTTTTAATTTTTAAAGTTTTAAGTATATTTTTTAAAATATTATTACAAATTTAAGAACATTTTTTAAACAAATAAGTAACCATTAAACTCTTAAAAAAAATTATGAATATTATTTTTTTTATTAATTTTTATTGATTTAGTCATAAATCAAAGAACTCCCGCTGTGGTATTTATGACGCATCAGTCCGATATTTTAATAATTAAATCATGACTAATTAATATCATTATAATAATATTTAATTTTATCTGTATTAAATTCAATACTATTGTATTTATGTACATAGCGAGAATATAGCAACCGAACATTGTACATATGATACCATGACAAGTGTTACTTGATAATTATTTTAATTTAAATGACACGTGTTGTTTATATTTATGATCTACTTTAACTTGTACCCGAGTTAGATTGACATAATTTTTTGGACCCGAATAACTCAAATAGAGTTCACAAACTAACTCTACTTAACTTTCTATTAGTTAGGTTACGTTGTCGATTTTATAACATTAATATTAAATTTTTTTAAATTTCAAATATCAAATATTCACCCGTCACATCTCATTGACATCAATTAGAAACATTAAATATTTTTAATTTTCATAATAATTTTAAAAGTAGCGTACCGTTGGGTTGAGTTGTAACCTTATTTTCGAGTATTAACTAAAAAAATATCAATTCGTGAACGGACCTAAATTTTCAATTTTTCAAAAAAATCAACTCGACCCAAACTTTGGGTTAGGTAGTTTGGATTGATCGGGATTGTTGAGTCATCATCCCTAATCCAGCTATAGAACTTTGTACTTATGTACCACGACACAGGTTATTTCGTAATTATTTGACTGATGTGTATTGTAAATGCCATTTTAGTTCAAACAGATTGACAATACACTTTGAACTAGGGGTGTACATTCAACCCGGCAACCCGGCAACCCGAACCAACCCAACCCGAACTATAAAGGTTGGGTTGGATTAACATTTCGGGTAGAGTTGGATTCATTTTTCTGAACCCGAACTGAAATCGGTTCGATTTTGGGTTCATGGGCAAAACCTTCGAGTTGACCCGAGCCAAATTAAAATATATAAAATATAGTAAGAATTTTTGTGTATTAAGGGGTTGGTCAGAGTGGTACTTGAGTCCAATTCAAGGACATTCATGATTTATTATTGTAATCTTAAACTAATTATTTTTATGGTTTATTTTTCATGATTTATTTAACCCATTCTAAAAAAATGTCGGTATTTAATTGTCTTTAGTTTTATGACAATGTTAAACTACGTTAACATGTTACAATTTTCCGTTGTTATTTTTTATTAATTTATTATTATTATTTTGTCAATAATTATAGATTGATTTGTGTTCGTGAACTTTTAATATATTTTATGTTCCGAATAATTATAAATTGTGGGTAAATAAAATAATTTTTTTTTGACAACCCAACCCGAAAATAGAGGGTTGGGTTGGGTTACCAATCCAACCCACCCGAACTTTTGGGTTGAGTAAAAAAAAATCACCCAACCCAACCCAGGTTATTTCGTAATTATTTGACAGATGTGTATTGTAAATGTCATTTTAATTCAAACATATTGACAATACACTTTGAACTCTCGACTTTAAACTAATGAGTACATGTCAATTAACGAGCTGGAAACTACGATATTGGTTGGATATTGTGCTAATTTAAAACTAAAATAAACAAAATAAAAAATTTAAAACTAAAAATAAACAAAATTAAAAAATTTACATTTATTAACCTAAATTATTACTATTATTATTATAAATAAATAAGATATCCTCTTTTAAGACAATAAATAATAAATAGTACAAAACATTAATAATGGGTATTTGGAGTGTGGCCTGTGGGGGTCGTCTTGCACGTTAGGTATCCCAAATTTCCAACAATCTCACTCCAATTATTCTAAACCTCGTGACAAAAACTTAATTTTGTGCCTCCATTTCTTTTAGTCAATTATAATATATACACGTCTAATTTATTCCCGTGTTTTAATTTTTTTTTTTTTAATTTGTAAATTAGAATCGGATTCCAATTATATTTAGAAAATAACGATAATAAATTAAAATATAATAATATCATTCACATAGATACCGAAAAATTGGTATATATTGATTGAAACACAGTGCCCACGAGACAGAGATAGAAAAAAAAAAACAAAATATTTCAGAGGGAAGAAATCATAATATAAAATATATATAAATAACTAAGATCCACGTTTTAAATTTTAATATAAATAATATATTTATTATGGACTATTAAAAAGTTAAATATTTAAATATGTTTGATCCCACGAGTTAATATTAAAAATAAATTTTGGTTTTTAATTTTTTTTTGAAATAAATAATTGAGAAAATAATTATGAGATTTAGTTTTTATTAGAGTAATTATTTTATTAATTATTAAATATTAAGTTTTGATTATTTGAATCTCTAACACCATATTTAGAATCTGTTTTTTTTTGGAGGCAAAATTTTAAATTAACCGCTAATTATTTTACTCACTCGTAATTTTGCAGTCTTACAGTTTAATCCCTGAAGTTGATTATAATTACATTTTGGCCCGATTGAAAGCTATCTGCATTGTTGACAGTTTGTACGCGTGTACGTCCATCACACGTAGAATGGCACCAACCGCAAATTTTGAAGACTATAGGGGTGAAAATCTAAATAAACGGAGTTGAAGCCCTTTCTTGCAAGAAAAGTAATTTAAAAATTCACGACTAAAATAAGGAAAATTAAAATTGGTAAAAAAAAAAATCCTTTACACGGAAGAGGCTCATTCATTCACAACCCATCCAACGGGACCTCAAGAGGTCTTTTTTATTCCCCCTCTCCCGACCGCTATCGCAATTCTCGTTTCTCTTCGCCGTCGGGAATTTTTCCGGCGATGCTCCGTCGTCTTCTCTCTTCCTCTGCCATCATCTTCCAGGGGGTTGATTCTCGACTTGTAGCTTAGGGTTTCGTCGACGACCGTTTCAGGTGCCTTTTTCTTTCTCTGTTGATGGCCTTTTATGGTGTTTTTTTTGTGTGATTCTGGATCTACGTTTAGATCATTAGGATTGTTGTTGTTTATCTTTGCCTTGAATTTTTGTTCTCGTTGTTTGTTTTATGTGTTCTGATTTTTCGTTGACGAGGTGTATGATAAAGAACGAATGACACGGAGATTTTGTAGGAGCCTGTTTATTCTCGTCTTCTCTATGATTTCTGGAGCTTCTATTTTACAGTTCATATTAATGTAGACGCTGCATTTCTTTTGATTATTGTTTCATTCTTGGATGGAGAGGGTGGATTATCGATTTAGGGTTTTCTTTCTGTCTATCTTTAGCACAGATGCCAACATCGAAGTCTGGTTTTATGATCTGTAGGTCTGTTTGAGTATTAGGTCTTCGATTAAGAGATTTCTGTCGATATGACAATGGGTGAGCGGAAGACTATTGACTTGGAGCAAGGATGGGAGTTTATGCAGAAGGGAATCACAAAATTGAAGAACATTCTGGAAGGATTGCCTGAGCCACAGTTCAGCTCCGAGGACTACATGATGCTTTACACGTACTATTTCTTGAAGTTTCTACTATAAATTTATGCATATTATCGGTCAGTACTCTTGTGATGATCGGTTGTTGTCTTCTCAATTTTGTATGCAGTACAATATATAACATGTGTACCCAGAAGCCACCGCATGATTACTCCCAGCAGCTGTATGATAAATACCGCGAATCGTTTGAGGAGTACATCAGTTCTATGGTGAGAAACAAGCTCATCTGAGACATCCATTACGGTCTGATACATATCGCTTATCAACAACTCGAGAATATTGTGGTGAACTTAGGTTATCTTTTGTTATTGTGGTGAACTTAGGTTTTACCATCCTTGAGGGAGAAGCATGACGAATTTATGTTGAGAGAACTGGTCAAAAGGTGGACCAACCATAAAGTCATGGTGAGGTGGCTTTCTCGCTTCTTCCACTATCTTGATCGATACTTCATTGCTCGAAGGTCACTTCCACCTCTCAATGAAGTTGGCCTCACTTGCTTCCGTGAATTGGTATGCTGCATCTTTGAGTAACAGATTCATTTGATTATTATAAGGCACAATTTTTTGTTTAAATATTAACCTCTACTCATCTCAGGTGTACAAAGAGCTAAACAGTAAAGTGAGGGATGCAGTAATTTCATTGGTATTTTGCCCTTCCTGCCATTCCTTTTCTTTCAACTGTATAGCATGATCTTTGGGATTTAAACATGCTTAATAACTATGGTCTTGTGACTCAGATCGATCAAGAACGTGAAGGAGAGCAGATTGACAGAGCTCTGTTGAAGAACGTGTTGGATATATTTGTGGAGATTGGGATGGGGCAAATGGATTATTATGAAAATGACTTTGAAGCTGCCATGCTTAAAGATACTGCTGCTTACTACTCTAGGAAGGCATCAAATTGGATCTTAGAAGATTCTTGTCCTGATTATATGCTAAAAGTAACTCTTGTTTATTTATTTTTTTTTTAAAAATCGGTTTATTTTCCTAATACATAGAGATGGTTTCTTACTGACTTGATTGATTTTCTAGGCAGAGGAGTGCTTGAGACGAGAAAAGGACCGAGTTTCTCACTATCTGCACTCTAGTAGCGAGCCAAAGTTATTGGAGGTTTGTGGTCATCTCTTGTGATATCCTTCCACTTTCTATATGCACGTCTCCCTCGTTTATTTTTTAGTTTTTGTTCTTGTAGAAAGTTCAACATGAACTATTGTCTGTTTATGCTACTCAACTGCTGGAGAAAGAGCATTCAGGATGCCATGCATTGCTTAGAGATGACAAGGTCCTAACTATTAACTATGTTTTGTATGTGTTTTCCCATATTTGAAATGATATATACTTCATTGTGGTTCTTCCTCGATGTCGTTTGTTTTCTTTTGTCCTCCTTTTCCCTTTTTATGACTCTTTTGGGCTTGGGGCGATGCGAATGTTCTTAGGTGGAAGATTTGTCAAGGATGTTCCGTCTCTTCTCCAAAATACCCAAGGGATTGGACCCAGTTTCCAACATATTTAAGCAGGTTGGAAATCAGCCTTTATACTTCTCTCTTACTTTTTTTTGGCTTGAAAGGGTATTATGTGTTAAAACAATCCCATGTTCAATTTTCAAACTACTTTCTATTTAAAGTGATTCTTTTCTTTATTGTTTATGCAGCATGTCACTGCTGAAGGAACAGCATTAGTCAAACAGGCAGAAGACGCTGCAAGTAACAAGAAGGTTTCTATTTCAATTAGTTTGAAGTTTTTGATTTCTTTGCTCACTTATTGGAAAATATACAACATTTTAGAATGATCACTTATTTTCACTAATCATAGTATTTTTAGACAGCTTTTTACTGATTGTCTTTGCTTATCTCTGTTCTTTTTTATCTTGTTAGGCCGAGAAAAAGGACATCGTTGGTCTGCAAGAACAGGTGTCTTTTGGCTTTCAAACTTCTATATTATACTTTTTCTTAGTCCCGTTGCGAATCATAGCTGAGAGAGAGGTTTGAATTCAGGTTTTTGTTAGAAAAGTGATTGAGCTTCACGACAAGTACTTGGCATATGTGAATGATTGTTTCCAAAACCACACACTTTTTCACAAGGTATGTGACTTCACCTTCAGTAACATTCAGTGCAATTCATAATATCAGCATATTGCTACGCATATCTGAAATGCGTTCGTGTGTAGGCTCTCAAGGAAGCTTTTGAAGTCTTTTGCAATAAGGGTGTTGCTGGAAGTTCTAGTGCAGAATTACTTGCTACCTTTTGTGATAACATCCTTAAGAAAGGTGGGAGTGAGAAGTTGAGTGATGAAGCAATTGAGGAAACACTCGAGAAGGTAATTTTTTTTTTTTTTTCTATTTATCATTCATTTGAAGTTCATTTAGTGTTGGGACTAAATAATTCATACGAGTTAAAAATACAGGTCGTGAAATTGCTGGCGTATATCTGCGACAAAGATCTGTTTGCTGAATTCTATAGGTGAGTATACATACTTTGAGCCAGTTGCCACTTTTACAGAACACGTGTTTTTTTAATAAGCAACTTAATTTTTTTTTTTTTCCCACTGGTGGCAGAAAAAAACTCGCCCGAAGGCTTCTCTTCGACAAGAGTGCGAATGATGACCACGAGAGAAGTATACTGACGAAATTGAAGCAACAATGTGGTGGTCAGTTTACCTCTAAGATGGAGGGAATGGTAAGCATAAATATACTACTATACTTCTTTCTTGTTAGAAAATTTTAAATTATCTCCATTTTTGCAATAATTTTTCTACAATAACAAAAAAAAGGATCGAATAACGGACCTTTCGAGATAGTTATGTCAAATACTTTGTGAGCATTGAGTTGCTAATATTAAATTCATATGATTAGGTCACGGATTTGACACTGGCAAGGGAGAACCAAACTAGTTTTGAGGAATATCTGAGCAATAATCCACAAGCTAGTCCTGGAATCGACTTGACCGTTACCGTTTTGACCACTGGTTTTTGGCCAAGCTACAAGTCTTTTGACCTCAACCTGCCGGCGGAGATGGTAGACATTGGTTTTTCTTCTTTATATTTTGGGCGGGAAGGAATTATACTGCAATAGTTTAGGACGTCGATATATCATACAACGTGTTCTTTCTGGTTCAGGTAAAGTGTGTTGAAGTTTTCAGGGAATTTTATCAAACAAAAACCAAGCACAGAAAACTTACGTGGATTTACTCGTTGGGTACCTGTAACATCAGCGGAAAATTCGAACCGAAAACGATGGAGCTGATCGTGACAACCTATCAGGTGATAAGATTGTATTTCTCTGGCTCTCACTAAAACAATATTGTTGGTACTGATTCTGTTGTTAAATGTAGGCTTCTGCCCTGCTGCTTTTCAATTCCTCGGATAAACTAAGTTACTCCGAGATCATGACTCAATTAAACTTGAGTGACGATGATGTTGTTAGACTGCTCCACTCGTTGTCGTGTGCGAAGTATAAAATTCTTAACAAGGAGCCAAATACGAAAACCATCTCTCCGAACGATCATTTTGAGTTCAACGCAAAATTCTCCGACAAAATGAGGAGAATAAAGGTATATTCGTGTCGATGCATCTTCTTGTCATTTTGTTTGTTACATTCCTCTCCAACAATTTGCATGGCCCGGTTTTTGCATAAGGAACGTGTTGTCGTTCATTTTTGTTTATTGTGTAGATCCCTCTTCCGCCTGTGGATGAGAAAAAGAAAGTAATAGAAGATGTTGACAAGGATCGAAGATATGCTATCGATGCCTCGATCGTGCGTATCATGAAGAGTAGGAAAGTTCTGGGTCACCAGCAGTTAGTGATGGAGTGCGTCGAGCAACTGGGTCGTATGTTCAAGGTTACACATCTCTTGTTTTGTTTCATGAAATGACTCTTTTTTTCTCCGCTTCATCGTTACTGAAACACGTACTTCGTGCAGCCTGATTTCAAGGCGATAAAGAAGAGAATCGAAGATCTGATCACTCGTGACTATTTAGAGAGAGACAAAGACAACCCCCACTTGTTTAGGTACTTGGCTTGATCATCTTGCCATTACCATGGGCGAGGGTGGTGGACTGGTGCTAATTCGAGATGGCATGAAAGGCTCGTGGTGTAAGCGGCTCGGGATCTGTGTTGTATGTTGCTTCCCGGCTGTAGCCTCTGTAGTTCGTGTGCCGTTTTTCCATGGAATCTTAAAAAAAACCAGGAGCTGACGGAGGGTTGTGTACATTTTGCCATCGGAACGAGGTTCGAGCGAGCAACCCCCCGTTATATATAGGTTATGTTGTGTGCACTCTTTTGGGAAGGAGGAAGGANGGGGGGGGGGTAAGAATTGAGTTATTTTTATATGAAATGGTCCAATTACATATCATCATCATCATTGGATCATTGTAAGTCAGTGTATTACGACGTCGTTTTGGACTTGTGTTGTTGATGTTAGTTTGAAATTGTATATTTTGTTGCTTTTTTATTGTGTTTATTTTGAATACTTCAAAACATCAGGTGAAGTGGAAAAAAATGGCTCTGAAAACCTCTTATTATTGTTCTGCTTGTTTTTTAAACCTTTCCATAGATTGTTCCTTCCCCTACTTTGATACAATTATATTTATCTTCTCTCTCTCTCTCTCTCTAAATAGACTGGTCGATCTCAGGAGTGATGGTTCATCGTCGGTTTTGGACAAAATTTGACGATTTAGTTGGTCGGGTTGGTCAGTCTGGTCGATTTTGAAGCGAGTTAGAATTGGTCAGATTTGGGTCTCAAACCTGCTTTCATGTTACCCTTGGGTATGACTCCAACGTTTAGTAACTTATTTGCTATACCTTCTAGTAGCTGAAAGTTCTCGTCGAGATTAAACGTGATTTGAGGAGAATAATGGTGAATTTCGCCTTTGTGAACACCCTATGTAAACTTGAAATTAATGACTCCATTGAATACATATCGAAAATGACTTTTAATGATTGAAAACATGATTGAGAATGATTTTAGTTACTTTGAAAATCATTTCCGAAACTTTGGACGATTTTATAAGAAGTGATCCCATTTGTACAAATAAGAAATCTCTAGCTAAGGCGCTACCAAGGATTAGGTATATGTCCACGATAGCCCTGCTTGTTTCGGTGCTCTCATCGCTAAGCAAGTCAAGAGAGAGCTCGATTTCTATATTACTCAATCATCAGAACTTATATCTCCCACTGGAAGTCGACAAGTAAGTCGTTGGAATTTACTAAGGAACAATTAGTTGTGGTATGTACATAATAATTTTTTTTTTTTTGAAAATTTAGGGACTAATGTATCAAAAGTTGAGGAAATTAAACTAAAAAGAACAAAATTCATAATTTCGGGATCCACATAGGATTTAAACTCGATAATTGACTATTTGTTTGTATTTTCATCTAATTAATTTATTTCTTTAACGTGTAAAATGAAAAACTATCCCTTGTATAGAAAATGTTTACTTATCAATAAATCGTAAAGGATGAACACATCACAACAATTATTTAGTAGAGCAACTATGATTTAATGATTTGTTTACACTAAAGAAACATGTTGACAAAGTGGTGTGATGTTCGAGTAGTGAAAGGATATATGAATAAACGGTATCACACTTAAATAAGAGAAATTTTGAAACATTCTTCCATTTTAAGTCATTCAACTCAATGGTTGAAGCAGTGGATTTTATCAACAATAACAAAGACAATCAAAACATAACGTTGGCTAAACGCCCTTTTCAGTTTGCTGCCAATATTTATGCAATGCAAAATCACAAATTGAAGTTTTTAAAAGACTTTGTCCCTATTACACAAGACGCTGCATCAAGTGCATATCAGATTATGAGTTACTTTTTATTGGATGAGAGCCTGGCAGAGAGAACAAATCTCTTCCTATCCCCCGATAATCCAAATCAAATCCAAGATGTTTATTTGTACTTCCTCGCAGAGCTCAAGGAGTTCATGAAAGCTGAACCAGAATTGGATCCTAATTTATGTTCGGTTGTTTGCAAACACCTCTCTCGGAAGATTGTTAAATCAATCTTTATGCCAATTATCTATGGAAAAACTGTAATGAGCACATCAATCGATCTCATGGTACATTTCTCTCAACACCTTACGAAGGATATGCATGTACGATCAATAAAAACTTGATAGTTCTTTTCGAAGGCTCAATAGCAAGAATTCAAAAATTAAGTATGGATAACTTGAAACAATTCTATGTTAAAAGTCCTAAAATAGAAAAATATGGGAGCTGTCACATACCAAATTTTAGGTCTGGAGTGTACATAAGACAATACTATATGGAGAAAATCAAAATAGTGAGAAAATATCAAAGCCGTCAGATACCAAATTTTAGGTTTCGAGTGTGCATAAGACAATGCTATATCGAGAGATCAAAAATAATGAAAAAATATTGGGATTATATGGTTCTCGAGCGGTGGTGTTATGTTGAAGTAACATTTATTTAAAAATGAAAATTATTAAGATATAATATTTAGAGAATATATTATAATAATTAGTTACAGAATATATCTTAGATATTCGTGATCAGTTAATATTTTTTTCTTTTATGATTTGATGAGTAATATATTTTATTTTATTCTCAATATTTAGTTAGTTTATATTTTCCTTATTTTGAGGTATTAGTTGGTAGCTTGTATCCTATTTAAAACGTTGTGAATATCAATCAACATTGATCCTAATATTCTATTTCTCATTCTTAAAAAAAAAAAAAAAAAAAAAACTGAAAAAAATTTCCAATTTTGATAAAACAAAATTCAGCTGATATGGTTTTTTTTTTGTTTGAATTTTTTTTTTTTTTTTTTTTTTAAATTCTAAATTACTTCTAATTCTATTAAATTGGATCTAAAATAGCCATTTTGAGGAATAAATAATGTAAGCAATGAAAACACCATATTTTCAATAAAGGTTAAATTTTCTACCAAAGTAAGCTTTATATTATAAAAAAGAATTAATCTTTGAATGACTTTCCAATTATATTTTAAAAAATTAAATAAGCTTTAATGTATATTTCTTTAAAATCCCTTTTTTGTTGAAAAAAATATACAAAATTAATCCTTATTTTGTTAGGTAATTTTCAATTTTATCTTTAATTTTTTTAAATTATAAATTCTTAATTAAATTATTCCACACGAATTGGTAAAAAAAAAATAACAAAAAGTTAATGATACGGCATCTCCAAACGCATTATTTTTTTCATCAATAGATATGAATAGATTTATTAAAAAAAAAATTAATTAATTAGAAATATGAATTAAAAAATGAATTAATTAGAAAATTGTTAATACATTGAAATAAATTTAAAATTTTAAAAGTTAAAGAACAAATTTAAGGAGAAGTCTTGTATTATATGTTAGAAAATTAAATTTTTAAGCCCTTTCAATACCCATTTTATTTGTAATTTTGTATTTAAATATATGTTAGAAAATTGAATTTTTAAGCCCTCTTAATACCCATTTTATTTTAGTTGAAAATTTTAAAAATTTTGTTTTATCAAAAACCAAATAGTTATACATTTTTTATTATAATTTGTTCTTAATTAAAAGAAAAAAGAAAAATAGAAATCATGCACCTGATATTTTAAAAGATTTACCTATTTACTAGACATAAAATTTAAATTTATATTTCAGACTAATTAATTTTTAAAATTTAAATTTATAAGTCATAAATTAATTAATTCAAATTTATATTCCATTGACTAATTAATTTTCAAAATTCAAATTTATATTTTATAGACTAATTAATTTTCAAAATTTTCAAATATTTAGAAAATTATAGACTTAATCAGCAAAATAGACGTTTGAAAGCTCATAGACAGAAACAAACACAGAGTTTGAAAACTCAAACCAAATAGATAGAAACAAACAAATCGTTTGAAAGCTCAGACCAGATAGACAGAAACAAACAAAATGATAAACAAAAACAAACAAAAGTTGTAACCAAATAGACAGATAGGCAGAAACAAACAAAACGATAAACAAAAACAAACAAAACGTTTCAAAGCTCAGACCAAATAGACAGAAACGAAACGTAAAGCTCAGACCAAATAGACGGAAACAAAACGTAAAGCTTGGACCAAATAGACAGATAGACAGAAACAAACAAAACTTTTAAAAGCTCAGACCAAATAGACAGAAACAAAACGTAGACCAAAGATAGACAGAAACAAAAGCTCAGACCAAATAGACAGAAACAAAACGTAGACCAAAGATAGACAGAAACAAACAAAACTTTTAAAAGCTCAGACCAAATAGACAGAAACAAAACGTAGACCAAATAGATAGAAACAAAACGTAAAGCTCAGACCAGATAGACAGAAACAAACAAAGATTGACAAACAAAACGTTTGAAAGCTCAGACCAAATGCACAAAAACGAAACTTGAAAGCTCAGACCAAATAGACAGAAACCTAACAAAGCTCATACCAAATAGACAGAAACCTAAAAATTAAATTCACCCAAAATCTCGAGATTATCAACCTTAGAGTGTTACTCATATAAGAGGGAAAAAAGACCCAAAATCTCGAAATTATCAACCTTGGAGTGTTACTCATACATGAGAGAAAAAAAAAAAAAGTGCTTTGGAATATGTGGGTTGGCCTAAAAGGGCTGCAACCTATTGTTTTCCTTTTTTTTTACTTAAAAGCTCCACTTTTAGGAGCTAAGATATCAATCAAAAGCCTTTCTTTACATGACGACGACCCTCAAGAGGGTAAAAAAAAAAAAGGAGAAATTTTACCTCAGCTCAGAATAATTAAAAAAAAAAAAAATTACATTTTGGATTTTCCTAATGGATCTCGCTTTGTACAGAAGTAACCGTAAGTAATTAACTGTGTAAGTTTGGAACCGGTCCTAACCAATCTCTCATCAGGTTGCCAGTCAGTTTCAGGGAGCTTTCTCAACTGATCAATCAATCAACCACCTCAAGGAAGGAAGGAACAATAATAATCCAACAAAAATAACATCTATTTACAAGTTTCACCCTCTACTACTCTCTACCACTGCGAAAACCCGAGCGGGTTATTATCTGTGTAGCGACTCGAACCAACTGCACGAGCTCCTCCACTTCTTGGAAGCTGAAATCAATCACCTTTTTAACTGATTCAACAACATAGTCCACATGTTTTCCTTCGCTCCCACATGTCGTAGTAGCTGCCACAAACGCGTTTCGAGATTTTCTCGACGCCTCCATAGCTGAATTCATATCCCGCGCCTGCAACACGGAATGATCCCGATGCCATTTAGAACACAGCAGGATTAACACTAACTTCTGTTGTTTTAGGTAGAAATGGGAACACTTACAAAGTCGAGGACCCGAGCAAAACTCGCGCAGTTTGCAGCATTCCAGATGTGATTACCCGCACCTCGGGAACTGCCCTTGTCAAAAGTCGCCTTATCCATAGCTCCTTGATTACTTAAGTTATCGACATCGGATATCGAAGAAGACGGAGATTCGCCTAAGAAAGGATTCATTGAAAGAGCATCACATGAAGAGTTTCAATAAGCCAATGAAGTTCAACAAGAATGAATATCACTTTTTCCCATTACCTTGAACAATTGTACGGAACAACGAGTGCATCTCGAGGCGATCTCCATCGACACTTGAATGTCTATGGTAAACGATCCTCAAATAAGCTACTTCGATACATTTAAAAGCCAAAGCAGCTGCAGCCATTTCTTGGCGACATTCAAATTCAAGAGCACAGATCCTGAGAACGAGAGCACGTTTAAAGATTAAAATGAGGTACTAGTCATCAACACGAAACATAAACGAACAACAACCAAGAAACTCGTTGCAAAAAGGGTGTCTAAAAGTTTTGATGAAGAATGGAAATGGTTTGTTTTAAGCCACCACGGTGAACGGTCGAGCTGAAGTACGTGGCCCGATTCTCCATTTCAGGTACAAAACAATGTTTCGTTTACGAAACACTTATCTCCGGCTTTAAAAGTCGCCATGTGTGCTCGAGTGGCTCACGAGTTAGCATCATTTCAAATGGTTGTAAGAACAAAATCACCGTAAAACGAACACGAGCTATCAATTACTTGTAAGAGACTTTTACTTACTCGCACAATTCAGCTGTAATGCCATAGAATTGAATGGGAGAAACATCACCAGGCTTGCCACTCGTATTATCAAGTGTCTCTAGAAGGAATGCTCCATGAAGATACTTCAGAGCAGATTGAAAGTAAAGCTCATTACTTTCAAAAGTGAATCCAGAACTCTAAGAATACACAAGCAAACGAAGTGAGTAAGAATTCGATACGACCAGTTCGATTTAAACGACAACGTTCAAAGAGATTTGCAGACATGAACGAACCTTGAAGTGATCTGCATTGTCTCTGAGTTTTTTGGCTTCTTTCAATGTATTACAAGCAGTCTGATTCGAGAATTTCGTTCTGTCGAGATTTGAAGCATTAACATCTCTAGATCCTGGCAGATCGGGTTTTTGATATCCGTGGTTAAGTTCATTCTTTATTGTCTTCAACTCGACTGCATCACCACTTTTAGAAGCATCGGTAATAAGCTGATGAGAATCGCCTGCTCTAATAGAAACTCGTAAAGGATCACCACCGAGACGTGACGGTTCTTTGCATTCACCTCCAGAAGAGGAGCATTTTGATTTTCCATCCCTTGTTTCTACTGTTCTCGGACCACCTTTATTTCCCGCTTCGGAATCCCGACTTAGCTTTGTCTGAAGTTTAACTGCTTTATTTGATTGAAGTAAAGCACCCGATCTCTGGTCTTCGGCGTCGTGACCCTTGAGTTTTTGAGGGGCTTCCAGTCCTTCACCAGCAATATGTATGTTCTCTTTCTTGCGTTTCTTGTTGCTGGGCTTGCTCAACCTAGGATCCTTAACAGCATTAACATCAGCAGTAACGACATGGCGTCGAACGACAGAAGAAGCTTTGATTTTCTTGCTGTTTGTGTCGAGAGCAGTATCCTTAACCCCAATGTCAAACGCCGGTGTAACTTTACGAGAGTCGGTATGAATATTAGAGGTAATCTCCTCTTTTTCTCCTTGAAATTGATCGAGGCCAGATGTCCTCATCGGCAACGACGAAACTGATTCAGCAGGAGATACTTTCACGCCAAATTTGGCTTTAGTTAAATGAGATTGAGAAACATTTGAAGAGCTAGAGTTACCTGCCGCTGATACTTGTCGAGCAACTAAATTTCTCTTCAGTAACTCCTTACCGACTGACGTTTGTTTAGCAAAATTCTTCTTATTTTGCATTTTCGGCTCGTTATCCTTATCATGGCTGATTTCTTCGACACGATCAAACCTCTTTTTCTTCTTCGACCTTTCACAACTTTCTTCCTTCGAACGCACGGGTTCATGGAGTAGTGCACTGTTATGAGAATTTTGATCATCCTGCCAATCCTTCACTTTCCTTTTCTTTGTGATCTCAGCTGTTTCTCCACGTTTCTTCAATGAAATTTGCATTTTATTCTCAGTGTTCGATTTGTTGTGCTTCTTTAACATACCTTCCCCACCTTCCATATTTGTCAAGCCAGAATTCGAACTACAACCCAATTTTCCGAGCTCCATATTGAAGTCTTGATGACTGTCGACAGAGCGCACGCCTTCCGGTCTCTTGTTCTTCCTTTTCAATACGTCGCAATTAGCTGCAGCAGTAGACGAAGAACAAGGATCAGAAGAAGATCCAATCTACTAGAAAAGATCGAAAATTTAACTTTTCATGAACAACTCACCTTTTTCGGTCGATTTTTCTTTTAGTTTACCTCGGTTCTTTCCCTCTACCGAGTTGTGCAGGTCACTAGAAGATCGATCCGTTGAATTTTTCAACTGATTTGGAACGTTACTTGAGCCATAAAGACTTCGTTTTTTCCTCGACTCCAGCAGCGGATCTTTCAAAGAACTCTTTGGAAGAGTAGGGCCATTTCTGCTAACTGGATTTTGTATTTCTTTCCTTTTTCCCTCATTTGAAGTATCACCTGCTATTAGTCCATTGCCATGGCCCTGCAAAGCATTTCCACTCTCAGGCAATGGTAGCTGGTACAAAGCATAAAGCTTTTCCGTCGTCTCCTGCTCACTAATGTCACACCGGTTCATCCCGGGCCTGCATAATTACAATAGAAAATGAATTGGTAGTATAACACGTGCGGAACTCTCAAATATGAAAATCATGGAATTAGAAGACATCGATGAGACAATGATTAAAGTTTTAAACACGGAATCGGCATTGACTTAAGTTATTCAAAGAGAAACAAACTTACAGCCAATTGAGCATGCTACATAACCATTTATCAGGAAGTTGATCGGGTTTTGTCCCGAAGGGCAGAAGGCGCCATTTCTGACAAATGTCACAGCACACCCATTCATCCACAGGAGCCACCCCTGCTGCTGGTTCGACCACCTTCAAGGATTTAGACGATTTGATTCCACTGTCATATAGGCCGTCGAGCCTCCGTATGTCACCGGAGGCCCTTTCAATTACATCCTTACTTTTACGGTTTTCATCTAACCCCGTGCGGTTAAAAGAATCCCCATTGTTTGTTCCTACTTTCTCATTGCTGTGTAGTTTTAACCTGTGCTTTCTATTTTCAGATTCTGGAGTGTCAGAATCAGTGTCCTTTCTACCTTTGAATGCTTCACTTCTATTCTTGAAGCCTTCCTCAAATGAACCAGCTATTTTCCCACCAGCAGTCTGTATAACTTTCAAATTCTTCTCGCCAACAATTCCGGGCTTTTCTTTCTTAATCGATGCTTTGTCTTTGTCCGTTTCATGTAGCGTAGGTTTACGAGAAAGCTTCTTCTTTTGTGGGTCTAAGTACGCATTGGACTTAGTAACCTCGGAACCGGGTTTGCATTGCAACTCATTAGAGAGTAAATCCTTGCTTACAAAAGCCTCGTTTTCTGATTTTCCATTTACGAGAGTTAGAGTCGTCTTCTCCTCGCAACGAGAAGCATAAACTTCATTCTTAGGATTGACCTGCCGTTCTTTATGCCCCGTCTCCTTTTTCTTCTTCTTAACCAATGTACTGTCGTTTTGCTTTAAAATTGTCCCACTGGCAAGCTTGGCCAAACCATCTTTTTTATCCTCAAGGGAAAGCACGGGTTTGGTTTCTCGTATTGGTTTTTCCTTTCTCGACAGCCCGAGTAGGCTATCATGAAGAGGTGATATCAATGCTCCATGAGGCACTGGGAAAGAAGTCATTGCCTGTTCAAAGGAGATAGAGAGAGCGAGCGAGCGGTAAGCCTATGGATGCAGTTTGAACTGAAAAATTAGAAAATCAGAAGAACCGTCACCTGAATTATCTTAGTCGGAGACTCGTCTGGTGAACTTTGAGAAATGGGCAGCATCCCTTCACTAACGTCGGAGCTGTTTTCCGATGATGACAATGGAGAGTCATCGAGTCCAAGGCCACTGTATATCGCTGCATTTTTCAATGCAGTGCTGTCGGAACCAACTTTGAGTCGAAATTTAAGCGATCTGTTGCTCATTGGACTGCCTAATCTGCCCGTGGCTTCCTCTTTCGAGGGGTAGCTATTAGTAACTCTAGTAGCAGGTAAGCACGAATCTACCCTCCCAGAAGTTGCCCTTTTATTGTGAGAGGAAATAGCATTGCAAACAATAGCTTCCGACCTCTTCGGCGGCGGAGCTTTTGGATTCTGTGAAGAACCATGCACGTACACAGCCATACAACGATTAGTTACATCATTCATTATATTTTTTCACACACAACGGCGAAAATAACTGGAACAGCACTCATATACCTCCAAGGGCACATTAGCTGGAGTTGGTGCTGCTGCATTGCAGTCGCTTTGTTGATTTATATTGTGTGGCAAAATGGATGGAGCACGTTCGTACGTAGGCAAAAATGAGCCATAACCACCATACTTTGCACCTAATAACAAATTGAAAACGATCTATCGTTATTTGAAAACCTCGGTTTGTGTCAACCTGACAGTTTGTGGTGTATGAATATGAAAACATGGCAACTCACCTAACTTTTCGGCTGAAACTCCACCTTCGAAGTCCTTTTGGAAATGACCAAGAAAACGCTCGATCTTCTCATCCTAGAAATATAATAATGGGATGTCTAGTTAGTTCACATGAGCAGTAAACAAACAAACAAACACAATTTAACTTCTTTTTCTAAGCAACAAACACAATAAAAGTGCCAAAGTTCTTCCATTTAGGGATTATTTTCAAGCAAACAAAACTCATAATGTCATACAATTTCGAGTTCCATTTCATTTCATTTCAAAGTTCCATTGTTTTCCATAAGTTCACTTTACTTTGTTCCTCATGTTCTCTACATCAATCGAACTCAAACATAACGACAACATTTTAAACGACTATGGAGACTTACACCTCCTTTAAATCACAAGAAACTCACACCCTTAAGCAAACACGCTAAGACTTAAAGTCCCTACGCCTCGACGAGAAGAATGATATCAATTCATCTCGTTCTTCAAAACGCAAAAGTTCGAGTCGTGACAATATGAACTATTACTAAAGTATTGAACACAAAAATCTATCTTAGAACTTCTGTTCAAGTGGCAATTATGTTTCAATTCATTCAATTATGTTTAGCAATACTTAATGAGTTTAGTTAAATATTTTAACCCTCAACCAATAAGCCAAAAATATTAAAATTTTGGGAGAAAACAAAAACTCCCCATGAACTTTGAAGTAATTTAGTTTACATTGATTTTTGTCACAATCCGGCAATGAATTTTTGAAGAAAAATGGGCTTACAATGTAAGAGAGAGCAATATCAGGGTCAATATCACCGCCATTTTCCTTGTGATAGCAAGAAGCTTCGCCTTCTTCCATGTCAATGCAATCCCCAATAATCATCGGCTCCACAGAGCCCACCATTAAATGTGAACCCAAAACCCTAGTTCCAATAATCATCTTCCCTAAAATCCAGTATCATTCTAATAAGAACCAAGAACAATAAAACACAGATTTAGCGAACCACTTCTCTCGCACCAAAAACAGAACAGAAACCCTTCTTCAGAGAAGCAGAATCCATACCGAATCCTCTTGAACAGGACGATCGCCCAAGGCCATCGTACTGTCGATGATGTTCGAGTAATCTTCAAAAACCCCGAAGAAATTGAAGCCAAAAAGGTTCGATCGGGCTTTTGAAGGAAGCTCGAACTAATTTCCCGCTTCTGAAACGAAAAATCGATGATCGTAGGAACGAACAAGCACTGGGGTTTGGATTTGCCGGGGTTTAATCCTAGATTTTCAAGTTCTTATATTATTCTGATTCCCTTCTGGGTTCCTAAATCAAAATTTTTCCGTCGGCCGTCTGATGAACATGTTATTTCCGCCGAAAATTTCTCCGCCCTTTCTCTCTCTCCCTCTCTCTCTCCGAGTGTGGGCTTAATTCTGCTGCTACTCGGAGACGACGAGTGGCCTATTACCGCGTGGCATTGTTATTTCTTTCATTAATAATTTTATTTCTTATAATTTCCAAAAATATATTCTTTTAATGGTAATTTGGTACAATAAATTTAGGGTTTTATTTTAACCCTAATTTTTTTTTTTTTTTAAATATTATGGGGCTGTATCAATTTTTCCTTTCATTTTTTAATTTTATTAAATTATACTATAAATTTAAATAATTCTTTCCATTTTTGCCTCAATTTTTTTAAATTTATTCACTAATTTAAAACAAAGTTCATAAACCCAATTTAAATGTCAAAATTCATAAATTTCAAAAAAAAAATCATTTTTCTCTAAAAATTTTATGAATAAATTTGAGTTTTTATAAATTATGTTCGACATTATATTATATTTTTATTTATGAAATACTTTCGTAATATTGTTGCTCTAATGAATTTAAGTAAAAGTACTCGTTTTGATATATATATTTATTGTATTTAAAATTATTCTTAAATTTAATTATTGATTTTGAAAAACGGTTAAAGTTTACTGGATTCAGTGTCGTCATTCTACGGTAACGTAGAATCAATCTATAGATAGATTGAACGATCATCTAATTTAGGTATGTAATTGATTGAGATCGTTCGGTTTTAAAATCGTGTAGTAATTAGTTTTGTCGTTTATACAAATACGTTAGAGTATTGAATCAATCGGAAATGATATATTGGTTGATGAAACGTGTCCACTCATGTTTTCAGTAACCATAAATAACGACCAATTTAATAGACGTTGACAATGAGTGAAAACGTCCGTTTTTTTTTAACTAATAACTAAACCAAATCACTCTCAAAACTTCAATTATCACATTATAACGTCTCTTTCCTATTTGACTTTGACAGTAAAATTCAAAGACGTGCATGTTACATGTTAAATTTTTATCACGCGTCTTAGTTTGATTCGAGACTCCGTTACCCTAACATTCTCCTGTATCCCGTACTACATGACCATACCTAAAGACGCTTTTTCATTCGAACATGGTATCGGTTTATTCATACACCTCTCTCTTACTTGAGTATTACAAGAGGTTATGCGATACATAAAATGTCGTTGTGTATCAGCTCAAGCCCAAACCCCCCACTAATATTTCTTGCTCGCTTTAGCTTGTTAGATATCACCGCCAGCGTTTTAAAACATGTATGCTAGGGAGAGGTTTCCACACCCTTATAAGAAATGCTTCGTTCCACTCTCCAACCGATGTAGGATTTCACACGTTGTCCTTATTATAACTAGCATCGTGTTTTAGGGATCGAGTTACTTGTCTATTATAACTGGTACGATGAATCAAATCTATACGTAACACGATTTAATCTTACCTAGAACATTGTGTTACAGGGGTTTGAGCGATGTCACTATCACGTGTCTTGAGAAAGATGTCACGACATGGGGACACAAATTGTTTCGGTTAAAAAAAATGTTTTAGTCCCGAGTTTTTTTTTTTTTTTTTGGTAAAATCGACAATTTATCCCTTAAATTTTAATTTATATCAATTTATTCTTAATATTTTAGCTTTATTTAATAGGAAGAATATTCTTTAATTAAGAAAATGTCTCAAATAATTATAAAAACATAATTTTCTTTAATTATTAACAAAAAATTGACAGCGAAACCCGTTACCTTTCACCGGTTTAGGCCGTCGACACGCGGTAAATCATGCTTTCGAACTTTTTAAAAAATAAATAAATAAATATTTAATTAAAATTATTATTGTTTTTAAATATAGTTTATTTATATTATTATTTCTCCCTCTCTACATCTCTATCAAACCCGCTTCTCTGTTCTAGGGTTCGAAGTTAGATTCCGATCATATCGCTTCTCCATTTCGATTCTCTCACCCACTCTCTATATTGTCTTCATCTAAATTTTTCTGTTTTTTCTTTGGGTTTTAAAAATTTCTGATTGGATTTAGGGTTACGAATTTTTGTTTTCCAGTTCGCATTTGCATGCGGTTCAAATTCGAAGGTGTTTTGCTTCATATTTTGGTGGGTTCTTGCTCCAGTTAATCTAGGGCTAGTTTTTTTTCTTCTTGTTGTGTACAATTCCGCTCTTCTACGCAGGCAATGGCAGCTAGAACTTGTGATTTTTGATTGCCGAAGTCTGTTGTAGAATAATCTGGTTTATTCGGTTCCTTTTTACTTTTGTCTTCCACGCTTGACGAATTTCTTTTGAGTTGAGTCTAGCTCGGTCGTTTTGAGGATGAACAAGTTATGAGATGTCAGATTTGTAGATTTCCATATTGTAGCGTAATTTGCTCGAATTGATTTTACAGTGTATTGTGGTTTAAATTCATGGGACGCGGTAGAAGTTTCATTGCCTGAAGACTACATTTGGGGAATTCTCTCATCGATTGAGCGGCGGATGTTTGCTTCCAGTATGGATACTGTGCGGGACACAGCTAGAAATGCAGGAACGTTGTTAATCCCAATGCGGTTTGTCTGGCCGTATGGGGGAAGAAGTGTATTTCTCAGCGGTTCTTTTACCAGGTGATGTTCGGGACTTCATGGTCTTTTGTACTTTCGGTACTTTCCTGCACGTGCTATGGTTGCGGAACGCATCAACTACGTTTGAATTTTCTATTTCAACAACATGCATGTATGAATTATGCTGTAAACGATTTTAGTAAACTTTAATTGTATTTTTGATGAAGGTGGTCGGAGCTTCTTCCTATGACGCCTATGGAGGGCTGTCCTACTGTTTTTCAGGCTATTTACAGCTTAACCCCTGGATATCACCAGGTCAGATTGTGGTGGTTGAATGTAACATTTTAAATTGTTCATGTCATTTTTAGCTGGATTCTGCGTAATTTTGCTATAATCTTAGATGTTAATCTACTAAGCATCGAATATTAGTTGTTCTGCTTGGGTGAAGCTGGTGTTTCTCGAGGAAACTTGGCTTCCTGAAAGAATTAGATTAAGCTGAATTACAGTTATTTTGGCTTCTCTGACAATCTTATGTAAATGGCGGAAGTAGATCAAGGTCAGAATGTGAAGGAAGGAACTATAATAAGCTGCACTGTGCATGTGTTTTTCAAAAACGATTTTTTCCATTCGTTGTTTCTCGTTATACTACGTAATATTATCCATCTTTTTATCCATATTCATCTCATATGCACAGCTATTATTGATTGCGATGCCATTTTTCTTATTATTTCCAATTTGCTTTACTATGTACTCCAACAATGAGAAATTGTTTGCTGAGCCATTGATTTTTTAAAGAAATTTATGTAGTTTTGTTATACTAATGTGCGCACAAGGGTTCTCTTGCATGCAGTATAAATTTTTTGTTGATGGAGAATGGCGGCACGATGAGCAGCAGACTTGTATTTCTGGTGAATATGGGGTTGTAAACACTGTTCTCTTGGCTACAGAGCCTAGTTATGCTGCTCCACTTGCCAATCCAGAGATGGCCCCTGGATCTAGCATGGATGTGGATAATGATGCCTTCCGTCGCTTGGTTAGAATAATTTATACATTATTGCTCGTTTCATTGTATTCTTTATGCCATAGAGTAAAGGAAGTCGAGAATTGTGGTTTTTATTTAACTGTTTGATCTATGGTTTTAATCAATTGATGAAAATGCACAATTACTATTTCCGGCTCGAGCCTTTTATTTCCAGCTAGCGATTTATTTTCCTTTTATTGCACTCTAGGATAGTAGTAGTTTCTATATGAGTTATTTCTCTGCCGTACTTACGGATTAGGTTATTGATGAATCTTACTTTTATCTACTGGGATTTCTGTTACACTCTCACTGTTCCTTGTATCAGCTAATTGAAATTCTTGTTATCATCCAGGTCCGAATAAATGATGGACGATTGTCAGAGGCTGTGCATAGTATATCAGAGGCTGATCTGCAGTGCTCCCGTCACCGCATATCTGCATTCTTGTCCACACATACTGTTTACGAGTTGCTCCCGGAGTCGGGCAAGGTTTGGATTCTCTATCTTCTAAACTTTTGTTTGATAACATTTTTTTGATTTGTTTTATCCTTTAATGAGAGTACAATTATGTTACAGGTTGTTGCTTTGGACATTGACTTACCTGTGAAGCAAGCTTTTCATATATTGCATGAGCAGGCATGTCTTTTTTCTCCTTCCCTCACGTCCCCTCCGTTTGGCTAGTCGAGAACTCATACAACTGTTAATATCTGTGCTTGAAGGATAAAATAAAATCTTTCCCTTTTTGGCCTTTCTGTGGTATTTTATCCTTTCTGCTTTTTGGAGACCTAAAAAATACATTTCATTATGATCCATAGGTTGAGTTGGAAAAAGTGCTTTAGAAATTCCCATGTTGAAATTTGGTTGGGAGGGATGGTTGCATGTTCTTTGATTTGATCTTTTAAGTAACAAGTTATATGTTAGAAGTTAGTCTATGTTTGTACAGATCTCTTGAACATTTCTTGTTATCTTTTTTATCACCTATTGATTTATGGTTTGGTGCTCAAGAGATCTGGATTTATACCTTGTCTTTATTAACTCTTTACAGGGTATCCCAACAGCTCCTCTTTGGGATTTCAGCAAGGGGCAATTTGTTGGAGTTCTCAGTGCTTCAGATTTTATTTTGATATTAAAAGAAGTATGTGTAGAAGCCATTTTCTCCTTGCATTTTTATCTCTCTCCCTAATTGGCGTTCAAATTGCTTATGATATATTTGAATCTTTGTTTTGAAGATTTTCTGAAAATTCTCGAGTTATCAGCATGAACATTTCACTGACAGGATTTATTGTTTTGATTTATTTTGTTTGGGCATCATAGACATGCTTACGGAATTGTTGATCTTTCTCTTTTGTACTTCTTCATTTTCTTTTCAAATATGCTAATTTAAATTCAAATAGTAGCTTGGGAAGCGTGGCTCAAACCTGACAGAGGAGGAGCTTGAAACACATACTATATCTGCTTGGAAAGAGGGCAAAGCATATTTGAATGGTCGAGTGGATGGGCAAGGAAGATTCTTGTCAAGACAGTTCATTCACGTGAGTGTAATATGTGGCACCTTTGAATCTTTGCATGTAGTCTTTTTGGAATCAATTGATGCTACTGTGACCTAACTCTTCCAGAATTTTGATTGATAGTAATAACCGAAGAAAAACCAATTGTTACTTTCTTATATCTCCATCATAACTTTTCCAAATTCTTCACTTGGGTTACCAATTAACAAATTCTTTAAATATGTAACTCATTCCTTAGATGAAATGTGATATCGTGACCTTGTCATTTATACTCTTATATCAAAGGTTTTGACTTTCTTTTGGACAGAGCACAGAACTTTTGAACCACAATTACATAGATTTCTAGGAAGTTCCTAATTTTAGATATCAGAGAGTTGAACTGCTTTAGCGTCGTGTTTAAGTGGCCTGATTTCCTGAATTTTAGTCAAAGCATTTTCGTACTTTGAATTATTAATTTAAGCTGAAAATTCCGTTAGCTAATGTCATAGTCCATATGCACCTCCGATGTATGATTAAAGGTGAAATTGCACTGTTTACTCTGATGTAATCTCCCTTTAAGTTGTTTTCTGAAATTGTTTTTTATTTAAAATTTTGAGAGGGTCTTTGCACGAACCTGTCAGAAGGTTGTGTTAACATTGTTGTTATTGTTGCTCATGTAGGCTGAACCGTTTGATAATTTGAAAGATGTTGCTTTAAAGATCTTGCAAAATCAGGTGGCTACAGTTCCCATAATTCATTCATCTGCAGAAGATGGATCGTTTCCTCAATTGTTGCATCTTTCTTCACTTTCTGGAATACTAAAATGTAAGTGTTTTCCAAATTTCTTATTTTAAAACGGAGCTTCCCCTGATATTAAGTAGTGGGTGTTAGTTTCCAGGTATCTGCAGGTACTTTAGGCATTGTTCCAGCCTGTTGCCTGTGCTCCAACTGCCAATTTTTGCAATTCCAGTTGGAACATGGGTCCCAAAAATTGGAGAATCGAATAGAAGACCATTAGCTATGTTGAGACCTAGTGCTTCCCTTAGCTCAGCGTTAAACTTACTGATTCAAGGTTTGCACTCCAACTTCCAGTAGGATGGTTTTACTTTAGTGGTTATATTAAGATCGGTAGCCTTTCCTTATAAGAAGAGGGACTACTTTTGTGGATAACTAAATGAATCTTAGTAAAGTTTCTTCCAGATCTGGTCTTCTTTTTGGCCATCCAACACTCCCATGACCCATCTAGTGCTGCAAAATGATGAAGTCCAAATTATGAAGGGGATAAAGTTATGTAATTGTTTTAGATTACAAACTTAGATGGCAAATGGAGAGATTATAACTTTACAATATCCTGCTAGTTTGATTAAGTTTGCGTGCGCTCTTTTATGTCTGTTACATTGGCATCTTTCACGTACTCATGGACCATATTTGTTTTTGTAGATAGGTGTGCTTTCTTCCCCGGAATGACCTGATAAGTGTGGAGTAGATCACATATTGCCTCTAATAGTAGGTTTATGTGGATATACTGATCACATATAGTCTCTAATAGTAGGTTTATGTGGATATACTAACTTCAAAAAAGTGGTGTTCATTGTAAAAATGATTTTCATAAGAAGGGTAGGAGAGCTTCTACTCAGGCTAAGGAAGTTACTCTTAAGTGTTCCATTTTGGCATAAAGAGTAGTTAAACTGAAGTTGCAGAAAGATCTGGACAATCTCACACCGAGTTATACCTATTAAAATCATATATCTTGGAAAACAGCCCCCACCCACCCACCGTACAAACACAAAAGTTCTGTTGTTTCTCTTTCTAATTTTAATTTGATCTTTCGTTTGGGATGTTGCTTTAACAATGGTGTGTCAATGGCTTTTGGAGGGCTTCTTTTGTTGTATTTGGCGAGGATGTGTCATTATTTAAGATCGTTTATTGACACTATGAAAGGAAATAGGTTGTCTCTGTTTTGGTTTTTTATCAATTCCATTTGACATAGCATTCTGCTACTTGCAGCTCAAGTTAGTTCGATACCCATAGTTGACGACAACGATTCATTGCTGGATGTATATTGCCGAAGGTTATTTCCTGCAACATCTTTCGATATATTTAATATTTCGGTTTGTTGGAATGAAACTGTATGTCTATGATATCGTTTATATATATTTTTTTACAGTGATATAACAGCTCTTGCAAAGGACAGAGCTTATACACACATTAATCTTGATGAAATGACCATTCATCAGGTAACTTGCTTCCCCATCCCCTTTCACCACATTTCGAATGCATGTTATCAGTTGAGGACATTTTTTTAATTCTTTTGATCCTCTTTCAGTAGCTGTAGGGATTTATCTCAGGTTTCTTTTCTCGTATTTTGTTCTTATTTCCTTTTTGTATAAATATTTTTATTGTGTTTTTAATGAGAAATGGAACTTTCATGGAGAAACATATACAAAAGAGCTCAGCCAAACTAGCTTGGATCTAAAGCTTATAACATGTGTCAATAGCCGTTTCTTATTTAATCATTATTTTGTTTTTTGTAAAAGAAGTTTTGGGGCGGTGTCGGGATTCTTCCCTTTCTACTACTCAATGGAACGAAACCTATAACATTCTGAAAAATATCAAAAGGTTGATTTCAAGCTAATTATTGTTATGGAAAAAAGGTCTAGTTATTCTTAAATTGCCCGCTCGTGTTAATGCAATCGATCTCTAACCCAGATCATCTCCTGTTATTTACAATCCGATGTGAAATGAAATGATGGTAACTTGTTAGTATTGCTATTAAATCAATAATCTGATTTTTTTCCATTGCTCTTGTATCTGATTCCTTTCAGGCATTGCAACTTGGACAAGATTCTTTCTCTCTTTACGAGCCACGAAGTCAACGATGTCAGATGTGTTTGCGATCCGACTCGTTGCATAAAGTAATGGATCGTTTGGCAAATCCAGGTAGATAGATAACTGTCTGTCTCTTGTTCATTCTTCTTCTATTACATGGGGGCCTTGATCGAACTTTGAAGAAGCAAACCCCATTCCTTAATTACGAACTTTCAGGTGTTCGACGGCTTGTAATCGTGGAAGCTGGCAGCAAACGAGTAGAAGGGATTATTTCGCTAAGCGACGTTTTCAAGTTCTTGCTTGGTTAGTCAAAAAAGCATTGAGGATAAAGAACGAAGGACGATCCCGAGGGGGGGTTTGTGCAAAAGAGATGATGTGTAGAGGAGGATTGTACACTATCCATCTGCATAGTTGTTAGTGACGGGGAAGGACTTTGTCTTCTTCATTTGGTTGGGTTTAGCCTCTCACTTCCATCGCCTGGCTTTTGAAGGAATTTTAGGGTGGAGTGGAGAAAAAAGAGAGGGCCACAGTACAAAAATGAAAAAAGAAAAAAGAAAAAAAAAGGTACAATTGGGAGGGAGGACTTGAATAGCGTTCAAATTTCTCAACTCCCCCTTTTCCATTTATTATTATTTATCAGTTTATTATGAAGGCCTTGCCTTGATTGCTACTAATGTAGATTATCAGGATTGTTATCAAGCTCTGTTCTTTCCTTACCTGAAGAGAAGAAAGAAAAAAAAAAAGAAAAAGAAGGCTTTGTGCAGTGGGAAATTGTGAATCCAATTGGGGGAGGGGATTTGGAAAATTATTAATTCTGTGCTTTTTTGTTATTAGCATGTTATTGACTTTTATATTCTTTTTTTTGTTTTTTGTTTTTTGTTTTTCTATTTGGATTTGAAGTCTTTTAGTAATGTGGAGATTTATAATGAACAAGGGCAATTGACTCCTAGCATCCCATATTTGCACCTTGCATGGTGAGGGCTACACGGTGGGGCAAGGCTCGATATTGAGAAGGCGGCTGGTAATTAAATGTAGAACTCGTTGTTGATGTCGGTTCCTATAAGTTATGGAAATCTCGATTGAAGCTAATTCGATGTTTGGTTGTTTGGTAACTAGAGGGTGACCGTGATGGAAAGCCAAATCGACATTTGGTTCTAATAATTAGGGGGAGGTCGTTTGGTCACGTATGATACTAGTACAAATAAATAAAAAATGAAAGTTGGGTTTGATGTTCCTTTATCGATTGGTTATGCCTTCTTGTTTGTCTCTCTTCCTTTTTCAATTGCTGTTTCGATTAGTTTATAAGATTGAATGACTAATTTGGGTCCAAGTTTATAAGATTGAATGACTAATTTGCCTATGGACCCTTGATTCGATTGTTTTTCAAGAATGATTGAATGACTAATTTGCCTCTGGACCCTTGATTCGATTGTTTTTCAAGAATGTTGAGCAGCGTATGTAAGCCGTGTAAGTTTGGTGCAGGCTGCTTTTCTCAAGTTGGAAAGCCTGCATCGAGGGGAGAAAAGCCTCGACTTTCTTAACTATTAGTAAAACGCTAACCGCCAGAATATTCCATCCATTGTAAGCCTAAGAATGCAATGTGACTTGAAAGTCAGAGTATCAAGGAATATTCCATCCACGGTAAGCATAAGAATACAATGTGACAATTCGAAAATCAAATATCAGTGCAATAGAGTGAACGGGTAAATAAGTTTGTGTCTATTTGAGATTGAAAATGGTGGCTTATTGATGTAAGATGGTTCTCCATATAAAATTTATATTTAATGTATCAATTAATTAAAAAAAAAAATGATATTTGTCGTTAATTATTTCAAAACAAAATGTTTTTCAAAGTTCAATACTTTCAAAGTGGCGAGACGAGATTGTTGTTGTGGGCCCAAAGCAGCCTGCATAGCCGATTTTTGGGCCTCCGTCCGGTTATTGGGCCAAATATTTGGGCCTTTTTAAAATAATAATTTCGGCCCACACCAGATACGTTCTTCCTTTGCAGCAAGAGAGGGAGGGAGAAGAGAGCGGGTTCTGTTGAGGTTTCCGTGACAGCACATTTGGTTCAAAAATTTCAGCAATCTTCCCAACTAAGAACTGCTGAAACAAAAATGGAGGTTCCAAAGGATCAAATCTCCACTCTTCTCGACCTAGGGCTCTACAGTTCAGCTCACATGCTGGTAAGCTTTCGTTTCTCTCATCGCTTTCTCTTCAGTTTATATTCACTCACTCTCAACACATAAACAAGCAAATTCACCTTCTTCAAATTCGGATTGGAGATCGGACTAAATCTGTTCGGTGTTTTTTCTTATATTGTTCAGGGTTGCTTTCTTGTTTCATCGCCTGCTGCTAATGTAGAATCCAGTCCTCACCTCAAGTCTGAGAGCTTGGTTTGTAGTTCTGAATTCATTTACTGCTATTGTACTGTTTTCAGAAGATTTTGTTCATCTTTTATCGCATCGTTTTTTGAAAGAAATTTCTGCACTCTAATCCATCTTGTAGTTGGTCCTTTTTTTTACTCTGTTTCTTCGTTGCTAGGTGCTTCTTGGGGATGCATTATTTCGAGAAAGGGAGTATCGAAGAGCAATTGTAAGTCTCTGAGTTGATTAGATGCTGCTTACTCCAGGATTAGTTTTATGCTAAATTATCTTCAATAATATTAGGGGTGTAACTTTCTTGTATAACTTGACAGCATACTTACAAGCAAGCCCTGCAATACTATAAGATTATTCCTAAACAAAATTCAGCTACTATTAGAAGTTCTTTGCAGTCGAACAGATCCTCTTCTCCAAACTCTTTTAACATATCGGCCATTAATGAAAATGAGGTAGAACGAAACTGTTTCCTATTATGTATATATTGTTTATTTTCCCTTCATCAGCTTATTTGTTGCAAAATTGTTCTTTTCAGTCTTTTAGGTGATTTCTTTTCCCTTCATGATTCATATTATGCCTTGATATTGTTATTACGACAGGTGAAGTTTAAAATTGCGTCGTGTTATTGTGCATTAAGTGACAACAGAGCTGCCCTTGTAGAGGTCTATCTCTCTCTCTCACACACTCGTGCTCGTGCACAGATATTCTACTTGATGTTAAACTTCTGTCAGTTATACCTTGCAGATGGAGGGAATTCCAAGTAAAGCAAGAAATTTACAAATGAATCTTTTGATGGGAAAGCTTTATAGATTTGCGAGACATAACCGTGCTGCTATTGCATGTTACAAGGAGTGCTTAAGGTTAGTTAGTGAAAGCAATTGTGCTGTCCGTTGCAAATACGTACATGGACACTTGGTTTTCAATTCGTACCTTATATGTATTAACTGTTTTACGGATCCTGCACCATTGACAATCAAACTTGTGACTGCAGACATAACAACTTCGCTGACTGTTGTTTGTTCAGCTTACTTTTTATGTGGTTGTTGACTAAAATTATTATACTTTTTCCCCCCCATAACAAAAATTCAGATTCACGCTCTAATACTTGTTTTTTTTTAATTTATTTACAGAAATTGCCCTTTTGTGTTTGAAGCTATTATAGCTTTAGCAGAACTTGGCGCTACTGCCAAAGATATCATTTCGTTGTTTCCTCAGGTTGGTTTTCGAATCTATTGATAGAAAGCACTAATTGAATGTAGGGATACGTATTTTTTAATTTGTAGTTATATCTTTATTCAAAATTTCAGTAGTATAAGTTTTTCAATGTCATATGATATTCCTGTAATTCTATTAGCATGTCGAGTTCTACAGTTAGGTTTCAGAAGCTGCTGACCACTATGCTTATGATAGGTTTTACGAGATGTCAAACCTGGCAGTCCCGTCTTTTGGTTTTGAGTCTCTTATCGTCTTTCTTCTTTTTTAATCCTTGTATTGACTTCTATTACCATATTCAGTGTCCACAGAGATTCTTATGCTGTCTCCAAAATATTAGATTGAAATGATGACCTCAGTTTTTCAGTTAGCATGAAGATCATTTGCATCAATGCTGGTTTTGTTTTATCGTAATTTTTGTTTGTAGAAAATTTAACATCATTTTACAATTTTCCCCTTCTGGTTTCTTTTGAATTTTATTTCAGACATCAAACAGAAGTGGCAAAACTCCTTTTGATCACTTTGACTCAAATCGCTGGCTGCCAGTAAGTGTTGGAAGAGATAAGCAACTAACAAGCTTCCACTTTTCATACTTTACGATTTGGTTTAATTGTGAAATGACGAGCCCTTTCTCATTTGCTTAATTATAGATAGCTGNTTTTTTTTTTTTTTTGAGTTATACACGGGGTGTCGGGATTTAAATCACCAACCTTGAGGGATGATGCAGATACCTTTACTACTGATCTATGCTCATGTTGCCTTATCAAATAGCTTTGATGTTAGTAGGCTTTTAAGCTGCACATGTATTTGAGTTTTGAAACAAACTTCCATTCAACAAAGAGAAGGATGAAGTGTCCAATTATTACTACCCATTGTTTGCCAGCCAAGAATAGGGCAATTGGATTCACATTAATTGATATAACATGCTTCCAAACTCAAAACCTGGTGTATTCTATGCTTGTTATTTTACCAGTCATTTTAAAGAAATGTAATGGATAAGTACTGCCTAGTATTTGATCACGGGCAATTTCCAAATGAGTAGTTGGTTTAAATAGTCGTCGACCAAGTATTTGTATTTTCTCTGATTTTGCAAGCACCAACAAATTGTGCGATCTTCTGTAGATCATGGGCAAGTTCAGAATTAGTTTAAATTGTTTTACATGTCTTTATTTTCCCGTTATATTTTAAAAATTCATTAGTGTTTTCTTACTATTATTTTTTAAAAAAAGTGCTTATGTTGTTTTGAAATTATCTGCAGCGCTATGTTGAGGCCCAGTGCTGCATTGCGTCAAATGATTACAAAGGTAAAATACTGTCTTCCTGTTCGAACTATGAAAGCTATGCATAATTTATGTCACTTTATCCTGTAAGCACTTGATAATATTCATCCTCCTCTTATGCAAATGATATACAACTTGGTTCATATGAGTTCAGACATCAGCTAGCTTTCTCATTTCTCTCTATATTTATTTATGATTACTTTTTTAAATAACCTTTGCAGGTGGTTTGGAGCTGTTTTTGGATTTATTGCAACGTTTTCCCAATAATATTCACCTGTTACTTGAAATTGCAAAGGTGGGTTCTTGTGATAACAAATCTAAGATTATGAATGTTTAATCTTGGGCAACCCTTTCTCCTCAAGCATATTTGTGGCTCCTAGTGAAACGGAATGTTGAAACTGGATGAAGTTTCTCACTTCTCTCTGTATTCAAGTGGAGCTAGCTTATGTTGCTTGTAGCTGAGGGAGAAGAATATCCATAATTGTTTTGGCAGTGGGCATTACATCACCTTTATGTGTGTGCTCTCTTTCAAGTTTTCTCATATTCTGTTTTGCTGTATGATGCCCCTTCATGACAATAATGTTTTTGCAAAAATACTTCCTGTTTTCACTCATTGAGATTTATGTCTATTTAGTCCGAAACATTTAAATATGTCTAATAGGTTCTTAAAGTTTCAATTTTGTGTATACTAAATTTGGATTTTACGTTAGAACCCTAAATTTTCAATTTTATTTCTCGTAGATCCATGAATTTTAAACATATCAAAGTTCAGAGATCAAATTGATACAAATTTGAAGGACTAAGTTTGTAATTAAGCACATACATTTTCATCTATTGGTGCGTCATACTTTATTTGATGATATTGAATGTTCTGTAAGCATAAAAAAAAAACTCTTTCGACCTTTCCTCCTGACTAACATGTTGACAACTCTGTGTCCAGGTTGAAGCCATCATGGGAAAAAACGATGAGGCTATCATGAATTTTGAAAAGGTAACGTGAAACGTCAGCGTAATTATGATAATGATCTACGTCTTTCATCCCCCAGTAACATTTAATTTAATGTTATTACAGGCACGATCAATTGATCCATATCTTGTAACATATATGGATGAATATGCAATGCTTCTGAAGATGAAGTCTGATTATTCAATGCTAAACAAGTTAGTCTATGACTTGTTAAATATTGATCCTACAAGACCAGAAGTTTTTGTGGCTTTGTCTGTATTGTGGGAAACAAAAGATGAGAGGGGAGCCCTGTCTTATGCTGAGAAGGTTTGTTATCAAAACAGAGCTTTGGGATTTGTTTTATTTTCTATATGTTCTAACATTCATACTGCGAATAAGCAGAGCATCCGGATCGATGAAAGGCATATAACAGGTTTCATCATGAAGGTACTTATTAAATATACGTTTGCAAAGAGACCTGAATAGAATGCCCACCAGAATATCAAACACCTCAAATTTCTAGTTTCTACTTTCAGGGAAACCTGTTATTAGCATTGAAGCAGCCAGACGCAGCCGTTAGTGCGTTCAGGAATGCGCAAGAATTGAGACCCGATATTCGTTCATATCAAGGTGCAACTTTTAAGGGGAAAATATCATACAATTATCATACCGCTCTCAATGTTACCTTCATTTTATTTTGGTTTTTGTGCATTCGTGAATGCAATCAAACTGTCGATAAATGTATTTCGTTGCCTAAAATGCTCAAATTTCAAATGGTTGTGAATTCACTTTTGGCTGCAGGCTTGGTCCATTCTCATCTAGCTCTGTCTAAAATAAAAGAGGCATTATATGCTGCTCGGGAGGCAATGAAAGCGATGCCTCAATCTGCAAAGGCTCTAAAATTAGTTGGAGATGTACATGCTAGTAACTCAGGTGGTAGAGAGAAGGTACATGGTTTAAAGATTTGTTTTGTAGTAATTCAGACTTGGAGACTGCTATTTGCAAATATATTTCATATGTGGATCTGGCATGGAATTTTTGATAGGCCAAGAAGTTTTATGAGTCAGCCCTTAGGCTGGAACCTGGTTACCTCGGGTCGGCATTAGCTTTGGCAGAGCTCCATGTAATCGAAGGTCGAAATGGGGATGCTGTATCCTTACTGGAGAGGTACCTTAAGGACTGGGCTGATGATTCTCTTCACGTAAAACTAGCTCAAGTATTTGCAGCCACAAATATGCTGCAAGACGCTTTATCTCACTATCAAGCTGCATTAAGGTGAAACGTTATGCACGATGCTTTCTGTTTGCCCGACCCCGCCCCATTCTACTGGCAATCTCCTGTTTTAAGAGTGGAAAATCATACCCATTAACCGAAACTTTCTACATTATACACACAATTATGTATGACTAACAACCTCACTAAACGTCGCTGTCTCACTCTGTAACAGTCCAAGCCCACCACTAGCAGATATTGTCTCATTTGGGCTTTCCCTTTTTGGCTTCCCTTCAAGGTTTCTAAAACGCGTTTGTTAGGGAGAGGTTTCCACACCCTTATAAAGAATGATTCGTCAAGAATTCAATGAATACACCCATAGTTGGGCCATCTCGCCAACTAACATTATTCTATCACATTCCCTCTCCCCTTGCATGCTTATTATCCCGGTGTGTCAAAAAAAGTAGTTCCTCAAGAATTCAATGAACCGTAACAAGTACTTAGGATCTCTTATGTCGAAAACATAAGACTTAGTTTGCTGTGAGGATGTTATAGGTTCTTTTCTGAAACAGTCTAGCTTCTGGAGTCATTTTCTAGTTTTATTAATTTTTCTCATGTGTATTTTTCTTCAGCTTTCTTGCTTCTGGAGTGGTATTTTCTGACCATTGCCTTTTTTCATGTCATATTTATTTGGTTTATTAATCATGTACAGGATGAATCCCCAGAACGAAGCTGCCAAGAAAGGTCTAGAGCGCTTAGAAAAACAAATGAAGGTTTGCTTTTATTTATCAATGAAGGTCTAGAACGCGTAGAAAAACACAGCTTAAAAATTTGAGGATATATATAAGTTCTAAACGCTTTTATTTTTAATTTTTTTTTAAGAGACAATTTCACTGATGATTGAAAGCAAGAAATTGAACATTGCTTCATTCACGCATAGTCTAGTCCTAGAAAAGGCTTGGCAGTGCTTATTATTTTTCCTTTAGAGGGAAGAGGGCATTAGAACATGAACAGCTCATTGAAATGCATTTCCTCTGAAACACATCAATATTGCAGGGAGTGGATCCTGATGCACCTGAAGACGACGAAGACAATGAGGTCGATGATGCCGACGGAGACCAAGAAGAAACCGAACTCTTATGAGTAACAATTCAATCCACAATGTTTACATTTGCAAGTAATGATTTAGACAACGACCCTCCGATGATGAAGAGTAAATAGTAACTTGTACACGTGCGGATGAATCATTTGAAAGAACTGCAACATGATTTCACAACCATTCACACAAAACTCTCCAATCACTCATACAGTTTCACATTGTCGAGATCAACCGAACAAAAGTTGGCGAAATCATAGCCACTGCATTCCGATTGAGTAGCTGCATACGAGGTACTTCAATACTATGATGATTTCATGACTATGAAAACTGTAATCTGTATGTATTTTCGTAGCAAACGAAGAGCAGTCTTTCGTGTAACTTATGTACACAAGATCATTGATTATATTCAGGTAGAAGCCTATGTATTCTTCTGTGTATTTCTGAATTAGCTACTCGGTTTTACATTATTAATGAACTTTCAAATATTTCTTTGCAGATGGAAGATTTGGGTTAGTTTTTATACTTCATGAACTTTATTACTAGATAAACCAAAACATTACATTACATCAGATTACATTGAAGTCACCAAAAAAGGACTTACATAAGGACTTTTCAAGTAAACTCTCTGAGCTTAGGTATGTCAAAAGTTATAGTTAGAGGGGGGGAAGCAAAGTTTAAACCCATAAACCACCAGCCCTCCTAAGCATTGGGATCAAGTTCCTCTTAAGGTGAAGGCTCATGACTTCATTAGCGCCGCCGACGAGTTCACCACCAATGAACACGGCCGGCACGGCGGGGTTGCAGCCAATGCGGAGGAGGGCTTGCTCAACTTCTTTGCCTCCGGGAAGCTCATCGAGCTCGTAGACAGTCGGGTTAACTCCGAAATCACACAAGAGTGTCTTGATAGAATGGCTCATACAGCAAGTGTTCTTGCTGAACACAACCACTGGCCTGTCTGAAACCAACTTGTTGACAGTCTCCATTAATGAGAGGTTAGAAGTGAATGGGAAGCAAAGGAGAAGCACAGAAAAGGGGAATGGTTGGGATTGAAGTGAGGAATGAAGTCCCCAAAAGGGGATATTTATACAGCCATTTTGTGAGGAGAGAGGGAAAGAAACAGAGAATGTTCGTTTGGTAGAGATATTTGAAGGAGCTGGAAACTTCCAAGCCACTCTTTTGAATGGGATATATTGCAAAAATTATGCACAGCTTCGAATCTTTGCATATATATATATATATATATATATATATATATATATATATATTATATTATATTATATTATACTATATTATATATTATATGTGAAAAAACAAACAGAGACGTGTCCTTTGTACGGTTTCCACATACAAACTCTCCACAACAGAGAGAGCTTCCAAATTCCTTTTACAATCAGATCACATTTCCTTTTTCTCCAATCTTTTCACCGTCCAATTCCTTTTATTCTCTTCTCTCTCTCTCTCTCTATATATAATATATATATTTATTTATTTATTTAAAGAGGATTTTCTTTTTTCTTAATCTTGAATCTAAATAAAAAAATGTTAAATTATTAAAAATTTAGTATTTGAACATTGAAAAACGTCTAAAAAGTCTGGAAATTTATGTCTAGTGGGATCCTAAATGTGAGATTCTACCTCGGTTGGGGAGAAGAACGGAGTATTATGTATTAAGGGTGTGTAAACTTCTCCTTAGCATACAAAGAAGACAATATTTGCTAGCGGCGAGGGAAAATTAAGGGTGTGTAAACTTCCCCTAGCAGATGCGTTTTAAAAACATTGAGAGAAAATTCGAAAGAGAAAACTCAAAGAAGACAATTAAAATTCAAAAAAACGTTGAGGGAAAATTCAAAAAAATGTTGAGGAAAAATTCGAAAAGAAAAGCTCAATATTTACCTGTGGTGAGTTTAGACTACACTAAACTTTCACTTAGTAGGTCAAAGATTTATTAGACAAAAACTTGAAAGTCAAAGGAATTAATAATGTTTCTTTAAAGTCTTTAAAGTTTAGTAAATTTTTTCTATAAATATATATATATATATATATATATATTTATTTAAAGGGAATTTCCTTTTTAATCTTATATCTAAACTAAAAGCAGTTAAATTATTAAAAATTTAGTATTTGAATATTAAAACGTCTAAAAAGTCTCTTTAAAAAAAAAAAAAAAAAACTAAGAGGCTATAAATAAAATTGAAATGTTTAGTAAGAGTCTGAATTTTAAAATTAAGAGTATAAATAAAGACAAATTAAGAGTCTATAACAAAACTGTGTATAAGCCAATCAGAATGTAAATACTCAACTCAATTGTTTAAGGTATTATTATAAGCTCAACTAAGCGGTGTATAAATTTGATGACGATAGCTCTGTTTCTGATTTGATTAGTTGTTCTTAGTCAAAAAAACGACTCGGGTTTATGAGAAAAACTTATTCTTATTATAAAAAAACACATTTAATTAACGCTTTTTTTCCCTTAACGTCAAAATTTTGTTCCTTTTTTCTTTAATATATATATATTCTTTTAGAATGAAATCCAGCTTTATTAGATTTGATAATTCCCTTCCTAGGTTTAGAATTTGGATTTGCCAAATTAAACATCCACACCCATAATAATAATAATAATAATAATAATAATAATAATAATAATAATAATAATAATAATAATAATAATAATAATAATTAAAAAAAAATACTTATTTATTTATTTTAAAAAATAAATAAAAATATTTTGGTGGTGTAGCTATCTTGGAGGCATCTATTGAGCTGGAGAAAGTATTNTTTTTTTTTTTTTTTTTTTTTTTTTTTTAATTTTTTGGATTCGCATCCAAATCAAAAACAAAGAAATTGAAGAACAAGCTCCTACTTCCTTTTCCTTTTCCTTTCTTTTGCCCCCAACAGAATTCTCCAGACCCTTCAATTCCTAACCATTCTTACAAATTTCCATAAATTTTTACAATTTTTTAATAATTTTTCTCGCCTCCTACCAAAATGTTCGTTGTTTGAATTTCCATATTATAATTTTTCGATTATATCTACGTGTCTTTAATATATATATATATATATATATATATAGTAAAGTTTTGTATTGTGTACGAACGTGTATGTGTGTATATATATACACACATGTATTGTGTATAGTAAAGTTTTGTATATGTATGAGAGTGTACGTGTGTGTATATATATATATACACACGTACTGTGTATAGTAAAGTTTTGTATTGTGTATGAACGTGTACGATATATATATATATTAAGTTTTTTGATTTTCGAACGATATAACTTTGAGTTAGTTTCAAGGTTTTAGTAATATCTTAATTAATGTTTCGGTTTCTTTGAAAAATATAATTTTTAGTTTCAGGGTTTTTTTTGTTAATATCTTAATTATTATTTCCGTTTCTTTAAAAAATATAATTTTTAGTTTTAGGGTTTTGCTGATATAGGGTTTCCGTTCACTTCAAGAATATATCTTTTAGTTTTAGGGTTTTGTTTCCGTCCATTTAAAAAAAAAATATAAATTTTTAGTTTTTAGGGTTCTATTTATCCTTCTTTACCTAATTTTTACGACGTTTTTCTNTTTTTTTTTTTTTTTTTTTTTTTTTTTTAATTTTTTGGATTCGCATCCAAATCAAAAACAAAGAAATTGAAGAACAAGCTCCTACTTCCTTTTCCTTTTCCTTTCTTTTGCCCCCAACAGAATTCTCCAGACCCTTCAATTCCTAACCATTCTTACAAATTTCCATAAATTTTTACAATTTTTTAATAATTTTTCTCGCCTCCTACCAAAATGTTCGTTGTTTGAATTTCCATATTATAATTTTTCGATTATATCTACGTGTCTTTAATATATATATATATATATATATATATAGTAAAGTTTTGTATTGTGTACGAACGTGTATGTGTGTATATATATACACACATGTATTGTGTATAGTAAAGTTTTGTATATGTATGAGAGTGTACGTGTGTGTATATATATATATACACACGTACTGTGTATAGTAAAGTTTTGTATTGTGTATGAACGTGTACGATATATATATATATTAAGTTTTTTGATTTTCGAACGATATAACTTTGAGTTAGTTTCAAGGTTTTAGTAATATCTTAATTAATGTTTCGGTTTCTTTGAAAAATATAATTTTTAGTTTCAGGGTTTTTTTTGTTAATATCTTAATTATTATTTCCGTTTCTTTAAAAAATATAATTTTTAGTTTTAGGGTTTTGCTGATATAGGGTTTCCGTTCACTTCAAGAATATATCTTTTAGTTTTAGGGTTTTGTTTCCGTCCATTTAAAAAAAAAATATAAATTTTTAGTTTTTAGGGTTCTATTTATCCTTCTTTACCTAATTTTTACGACGTTTTTCTTATATTTTTTTAAATATAATAATAATAATAATAATAATAATAATAATAAATTGAGCTATGTTTAGGTCGATTATTGAAACGAAACACGATCTCGAGAGATTTAGTCAAGAAAAAGTAGACTTTATCTTTTTGGAATTAAAGAATGGAAAATGAAGGATAAGTGAGCTAAGTCCTAAGTCTCTCATTTCGCTTTCAAATCTCTTATATGTTCAATGAGAGAGAGAGAACGACAAACCATAAAAAGGAGCCGTACATGAAAAACAAAAAAAAAGCAGAGAATTGAAGCTGTGAAAGATGCTGTAATATTTATTTTATTTATTTTGAGGTCCCCAACATTATCTCAATTTTTTTTCTTTTTTTTTTTAATAAATATTTTCGCATTTATACTCTTTTTTAAATAATTTAATCCCTCTACTATTACTAATTTTAATATTAAATTTTTATTAAAATTTGTCATTAATGAATTAAAATAAAAATTACAAATTTCATTTCATTTTCAGCCCACAATTTATTTTAATTTCCTTTGTTCATTTTTATTTAACTAATTTTTTTTTTAATATTTTATAAAAATTTAAATTTCAAACCAAAAGGAGTGTGTAATGCACTCGAATCTCGACCTAATTTTAAAATTTTTGGACCACCTTTATGATGGTAACATTTTTTACAAGACCGTGTAATTTAAATAAATTATAAATTTAGTCGGCAACTTTATTATAAGTCCCTATAATTTAGTTAAATTATAGATTTAGCCCTTTAATATTTTAAATTTGTATCGAAGTTTAAAAAATGTTTCATCAATTTAATAAATGTCTAAACTTTTTAGTATTTTCGTAATATTTAATATTTTTTTTTATTAATTTCATTGATTTTAGACTTAATTTAGTATTTTTAAAATTTAGAGAATTATTATATAATTATAAAAAATTTATGGACTTATTTTATATATATATATATATATATATATATATATATAAATAAGAGACGAATCGTTCGGTTTAAATGTGAGATATGATTAATTATTTGATTTTCAACTGAAAAATTTTGGGACGTCCTCGAGTATTCTTAGTTTAAGAGGGACCCGACAACAGGAGGGAGCTGATTACTTGAAAAGAAAAAGGCCCGAAAATTACACTTTTGTTAATAATTTCACCAAAAACCACATGTTGTAATATAACCTAATGTTTTTTAAAAGGAAAAATACATTATTGTTAAGGATAGGTTGATGATATCAATATATCATACAAATATAGTCTTAAATAAAAACTATATAATAAAATGGCATCGCTTTGAAAGGCTTCTTCGCCTTTATTTATTTTATTTATTTATTTACCTTTTGGAATCTCTTATAAGTTGGTGATCGTGAATGCATCTTTCGTACATAAATTTAAATTTATAGTTGGGGAATATTTTTTTGAATATTTTATTTAATTTTTAAAATATAAAATATAAAATAAAGTGGCTCAAGACGTAGGCCAAGAGCCATTTTTTTTTTGTGAAAGGGTTGCTTTTGAGTTCCATACTTCTTATACGCCTCTCTCGTTAAAAGGATAACCTACTTTTCATGCATGCATTTAGCTACGAGCATACTCGAAATAGAATTAGGTCCCGAATATAGAAAATTTTGCTTTTCTAATGAGATCGAGATTTGAACGTTTGGACCTTTAGAAAGAGTCATTATAGCTCTCTCGACAATTAAGTTACGAGCTAAACTTTCATTTTTACAGTTTGATTTGGGGTTCAAAACCCTCTAATCAGACTGTTATTATCTGATAAAGCTCTACCACAGATCACACCATGACTACATCTTTCGAGCTTCACGACTTCTTTGTTCGGTATCTGGAGATTCCACCGAAATGACTAATTCAAGGGCATGTGTATGAATCCGAGTTTACAGTTATTAGACAACAAGTAACGACCCTTAGTGTCTTTTTAAGGATTAGTCGTAAATGTTTCCATCCATTGAAAACAGTTATCATCGCTTATATACTCGTGATATTCTTCTTATTTAGCTGATCTAGAATTTCGATAGCATTCTCAACGTAATAAATAATAAATATTTTTTTAATAAAAAAAACAAAAACCAATTGAAACCTTAAAATATTTTTTCATTTTATTTTAAAAAATATGCAATGTCGGTTCGTGGCATCACATGAATGGTATATTATTTATTTATTTATTATCAATTTTTAATCAATAGAAAATTAAAATAATTATATAATTCTTTATAATATTTTATGCTTTTACATTTCAAAAACCACAATTAATATTTATTTATTTATTTATTACCATTTCTTATTTAGATAAACCCATCATTTAACATTATAAATAAAAAATAATAATAAAATAAAGTCGTACTTCTCGGATAACAATCCGACACCTAAACTCGAAGTCACGGTTAGATCTGATTGGGTCTAATCCTATCCGACCGACCCAACCCAAAAACTTCAAACGACCGACGTATTTTAAACAGTAGATCAGGAAGAGGGAGAGTCGGGTCTATTCTCTCTCCGAGCACAAACTGAAACAACGAAACGAAAGACCAAAAATATGTACAACTTTCAGGAGACGAGATGACTTTTCGAGTAGTACAATATCATTAAATTATAATATATTTTAAATTAATTTCTACTTTATTAAAGGTATCAAAATTCATTATATAGTGGGCATCTTCTAATCCTTACTTATATCACTAAGTAAGTAAGAATATTACAAAAATTCCTTTATTTTCTATGCTATTGTTTTTATAAATAATTTCCAAATAATAAAATTAATAAGTTCACAAAATTGAAATAAATAAATAAATAAATTAAGGGTGTGGTTTTTTTTTTCCAAAAATAATTTTCCTTTAATTTTAATTTATTTGTAATATTAAAAAGATTTTATTCTTTAATAATAATTTCTTTTATTTATTACTGATCAGCTTTGGGTGGCCGTTGATTTGTCACAATCTGATAATCCCACCATATGATATTCGATGCAAAATTTTGACATTCTTTGCTATTATATGATCTTCTTTTTAATTCCTATATTCTATAGCCAAATATGTTCGTATCATACTATACTATAAATTGATTATTCGAAATTATCGTTACTCGATTTGCCGCATAATATCTTATCATAATGTATACAATAAAGTCAATATTAACTTACTTTAGCCGTTAAAATATTTATTATTTTCTTTGAATTATTGTAGGTTTCTCGAGATGGTAGGTTATCTAAATTCTATTACTATATTTGTGAGATCCCGTATCGATTGGAGAGGGGAACGAAAAATTTCTTATAAGGGTGTGGAAATCTCTCCCTAGCCGACACGTTTTTAAACCTTGAGTGGAAGTCCAGAAGAGAAAGCCCAAAGAAGACAATATCCGCTAGGTGGATTGAGAGATCCCAGATCAGTTAGAGAGGAAAACTAAGTATATTTCTCTTTTGGTCCCCGAATTTTGAGTATCCTTACGTTTTAAGACGTTAAATTCTTTACTCTTGAGTTTTGATTTGAGTTTTCGTTAGGTCTTAAATTTCAGGATTTTACATTTTTACCCCTAGTGATATGAACCCAGGCTAAGGAATGAGAACCAAGAAGTTACAACGAGCTTTAATCACTTATATTCGAGCTATGGTTAGCTCGTCAAAGGAAGTTCTAGAAGATGTTGGAGTCTTTTCTTACATGTTGTGCAAATTTAAGCAATAAGTGATGATGATCAAATTCTTATACCTCTGATTTTAATTTTTGAAAATTATTGTGTTTTAAAACTTGAATGCTCGAGTCATTCAAGTAGTGTTTATCATAACAAGGGTAGGGATGGAAATATCTCAATAAAAAATCTTCAATTTTCTCAATTATATCCCATAATTAATTCACTAACTTTTTTTTTTAATTATTTTATTTTACTTTACATAATGCAACTTTTAGCCCGGACCAAAGGCACCAAAGAAAGCTATAGTGATCTTTAACGAGAGTATATGTTGCATGTGTCACATGGTCGGGAGGCTGCTTTATGGGCCATTACAAATAGTATCAAAGCCAGACACCGAACAATGTGTCAGCTTTCTCTCTGTTTTCCGAAGGGGTAGACACGAGGCGGTGTGCCAGTAAGAACACTGGCCCCAAAAAGGGTAGATTTGATGGCAGTCCCACATCGATTGGAGGAGGGAAAGAGTGCCAACGAGGACAACGGGCCTCGATGGGGGTGAAGTGTGATGTCCCACATCGGTTGGGGAGGAGAACAAAACACCATTTATCAAAGTGTGGAAACCTTCCCCTAACAGATGCTTTTTAAAGCCTCGAGGGGAAGCCTGAGAGGGAAAGCCCAAAGATTCCCGAGCACGATCAGAAGTCAAGAGGTAAAGAAATGGAGTCGACTCTCTCGAGGACATTGGGCTGTGTAGCCCCACCATGTCGAAATATTTTATATAAGTTTTTTGTTAGGGATATTCGTGAATTGGGTTGGGTTGAAAAATTGACACATTTTTTTTTTAAATTTAATCCAATTGTTCAACTTGTAAGTCCTTTCAACCAAAATCAATCTTTATTAAATAATTAATTCAACCCAAACCAACTACATATTTAATTTTTGCTTTTTAATAAAAATAAAATGTCAATTCAATATAATTTATAAATATCTTCTAAATAATTAAAAATTAATTTTAAGAGTGATTGATAAATAAATAATCAAAAAACAATTATATATTATTATTCATATTTTAAAATTAATTATAAATTCAAATTGGTTTAGTTCAGTAGATAAATAAACTAAACAAATAATAACTTTTAAGAAGAAAATAAAATCTAAAGAAGAATATAATATTGTGAAAGATTAGAAGTATTGATACTATATTTAGCCACAATTGGCATCACAAAACAAAAGACACATTACTATATTTGGTGCACTTATATATTCCTCTTTCATATTCTTTCCCCTTTCAAGATATTATAATTAAAATGATTTCTTAAGATATTATAATTAAAATGATTATGAGTTGACTATATCAACTTTCCAAGTTTGTTGACAAAAAAAAAAAATTCAACTTCTAAAATTTGAAACTCTAACCTAAAAAATAATGTAAATACCTAAAATATAATCTTTTTTTTTTTTTTCACGACAGTTATAGTTGGTGTTATAGAGCCTGATTGTCCTTAAAAGAAGGGAATACTCTTAGGAACAATAATACTCCACGTTGGAATGACATTGTCAACTTCTTTATCCTACACGTGTAGATTTTTCAAGATAAGGGCATAACTCTGATACCACAATAAACAAACGACCTTTGTATCATATTGTCCACTTTGAGCATCAGTTTTTGTAANAAAAAAAAAAAAAAAAAAAAAAAAAAAAAAAAAAAAATAGTATTTCTAGCTTGTATACCTATGATCTTCCCTTTAATTAGTCAATATAGAACACTTCGTACTTGCTCCATGATTGATGCAATAATCAGTTTTCTCCACAAACCCCAATCTAACCTCAATAAAATTCACATATTTCAAGGAAGGAAGAAAATACCGTTTCATCAGGATTTCCAAGAAACTTTATAACTCACAAGTCAGGGCAAAACGACGACGAATTTGGTTCATCCAGTCTTTTAGTGTAGATTTTGGGGCCTGTTATGCCCCTGTAGCGGCTAGCCCAACAAGGAGATGGTTAGTAATGTCTTGCCAAGTGCCCCTAATGGAAAAGCACCATTTATTAGCACACTGACTAATGTATCAACTGTCTTAAAGAAATAGTAACCATAGGAAACTTGTAAGAGATCTTAAATATCAACCGGAAATAAATATTAATTGCATATTTATCGTGAAATTATAACACGTGAATAAAGAAGAGGTATATGAATAAATCGAAACTATATTCGAATGAGAAAGATCCAAAGGTTAGGATGGCTAAGAAAAGCTTAAAAGGAATTGAAAGTCGATACCTATACCAACAAGGTGTACCTTCCTTTTCAGTGGCTCAATCATAAGAATTTATGATTAGGGTGCTTTGCTTATAACAATTCTATGTTGGGTAATCTATAGCAAATCTTCCTAGAATGCATGGGAGTAAGGACAAAGTATGTCGGAAAAACTTGTGCTAATGTGTGGAATAGTCTTCACTCTAAGAAGCGAAGATCATGTTGCATGGGATGTAGGAAAATGTCAAGGTCATCCGGTGTCGAATCTAGATTTTGAATCTCACCTATGGGTCGACTTGGACAGCCTACGTACTAATAATGAGTGTTCATTCATTTCCGAGCAATTCATACTTAAAACTAAAAATGAAAAATGTGCTTATGTACGAAAAGAGGGAAATGTGATCCTGCCTAGAGAACAAAGTTTCTATGAGATCCCATATCGATTGTAGGGGGAACGAGTGCCAATGAGGACGATGGGTCCTAAAGGGGGTGGATTGTGAGATCTCATATCAGTTCGGAGGAGAACAGAATATTCTTTATAAGGGTGTGGAAACCTCTCCCTAGCAGACACGTTATAAAAACGTTTCAACAAAACAATCATTGATGTGTTTCCCACGAAGAGTTGTGTGAAGTACATGTTGTTGTTGAGTTTCTTGATTCCTCCAACGATTTGAAAATCACCCATAGTGTTGATTATACCTTAGTAATACCAAACAAGTTCTTTCGACATAAAACATGCAGAGTCACGAACTACTCATGACACAAAAGAAACTGACTCACTAATAATCTCAAGAAATCGTTATGATGTGTAAGATTAGACAGAGTCTCCAACGATTTGGAAATCACTCATAGTGTTGATTATACCTTGTAATACCAAACAAGTTCTTTCGACATAAAACATGCAGAGTCACGAACTACTCATGACACAAAAGAAACTGACTCACTAATAATCTCAAGAAATCGTTATGATGTGTAAGATTAGACAGAGTCTCCAACGATTTGGAAATCACTCATAGTGTTGATTATACCTTGTAATACCAAACAAGTTCTTTCGACATAAAACATGCAGAGTCACGAACTACTCATGACACAAAAGAAACTGACTCACTAATAATCTCAAGAAATCGTTATGATGTGTAAGATTAGACAGAGCTGCAACCAACCACAGAGCATACTAAGAATTCAAAGAGATCAAACAACCTACACTAACATGGCTGTAAGAATTTCAAGACATCAAACAACCTACACTAACATGGCTCTGATAGCAAATTGTTAAACATAACTGTTTGAGGAAATCACTTGCACTCTTTATTAACACCAATCAAGAAGAGATTACAAGACACTCTGTACATACTACTACACTTCATGTTTTGAATTTTCTGATATTATCAGTGAATGAGTTTCTTTTGTGTCGTGAGTAGTCCGTGACTCTGCAAGTATTATGTCGAAAGAGCTTGTTTGTTATTACTGAAGTATAACCAACACAATTTCCAAATTATTTGAGGAATAAAGAAACTCAACAATTACAACAAGCGGATAACATGCGTGATGTCCTATTTACAAGAACAAAACCATTAAGAGATTGTTGGTAAGAGTAAAATAAAAGGAAGATTCTAATGGCACTTTGCCGAAATGGAAAATCAAACCAGGCAAAAGCATATTAGAAAGTGACCAGAAATCTAAAGAAGCATGAAACACGTTCATGACGCTGTTCTAAGAAAAACGATACTATTTGTGTTCAACAATGCCACCATAGGCTCAACTCGTCAGTCCTCTCTATCCTCGAATTTGCAAATGTACAAAATGACGGGAAAAAATTCGTCAAAACCTAGTCCATCTAACCTTCGTAACAGGAAATTTAAAAATCAAATCCCTGCCGAGAGATCCGACTAAATTAACACAAATAAATTCCGTATGTTGTGGAAATCAATTCAAAATTTACCTCTTCCTAGCCATTTTCGACAGGTAATGTATCGTTACCTGAATCGTCGACAGATTCATCCTCATCGGAGCCTGCCGAACGAGCGATCGCTTCGAGCTCCTCATTGATCTACTCGCTTGTTGGTTCCTCTTCCTCCGACGATCTCGAACCATTGGACTAACCTTCATCGGAAGACGCCTGTCGCTACAAGTGTTTTGCCATAGCTTTTTCTCGGACGCCGGGGAGTTTCAGAAAAGAGTCCGTGAAAGGGTAGTGACCCGACTTCTTGACAACATGAATGTTTTATGGCCCTTGGATTGAAATCAACGGAGATGTGCGGCTCGGAACGATTCGTTACGTGGTACCATAATTTTCCCGCCAATAATAAGTCACTGCGAGTTCCCCGCGTATTTCTGGGTTGTGGGCCTTTAATGGGCCTTCAAGTTGCATAACATGCCCGGCCAATCTAGCCTATTGGGGTACTTGAAATTACGTAAATAGCCTCCTCATACGTACCCTAATCTTTTTTAACTCGTTTTTCTATTTTTCAGTTTAATTGATGATAATAAACCTACCTTAATTATTTATAAAATTAAATATAATATTCTAAGAGTGGCATAATTTAAAATAATGATTTCAACCCCTTTTAAATTATTTAAATTGAAGTTAAAATTCCGACGTAAATGAGATTTAATTGAAAATACTTTATTGCCCTTATAGATCACAAGTGGAGATTTGGAATAATAAGATTTTTTTTTTTTAATATTTAAAGAAAATAATTAAAATATTGTAATTAATTTGAAAAATAAAATAAAAATAAGAAAGGACAGTCTGCAAAAGCAGGTTGCCGTTGGCCCGTTGGCCGGTTGGACGTTTAGATTAAATAAAATAATATATAAAATTTGACCGTTAGTCATAGCATTTATTATTATAATATTATTATTTACTTTTAATCTTCACCGTTCATTTGTTTTTTTAATTCAATCCAATGATCTAAATTGAATTTTGATTTTTGTTACTTTCTATTTAAATCAATCTTCTCCATTTTACACAACACAATTTCTACCACTTTGATTCCCTCCAAACTTTTCAATTTTCTTCTTCGGGCTTGAAAGTGAACCAAATTACGGTATTATTTTCGCTGACTCTATTTTTTTTTTAATATAGAAATTATTATTGTGATTTATTGCGTATAAAATTATTTGGAAAACTTTTATAATATTACCCACTTCGAGGATTATCATATCAAATCAAACAATTGGTATCGAGCTTGTTTGTGTAGAACTTTTTTTTTTTTTTTTTTTTTTTTTTTATAAACTTTATTGTTTGAGCTTATGACAAATTTAGGAGTCACCCATGATATTATTGAAGGAGAGTCTACCTCTAGGCCTCCTTATTTTGATGGGTCAAATTATGGTTATTGGAAGATTAGAATGAAAATTTATTTACAATCGATTGATTATAGTTTATGGTTAAATGTCGTTAAAGGTCCTTACGTTCCAATGAAAAATGTTAATAATACTAAAGTGCCTAAATTAGAAGATGAATTCGATGAGTATGATATGAAAAAATGTTCTCTTAATGCTAGAGCTATACATTATTTGTATTGTGCTCTGAGTAATGATGAATTTAATAGAGTATTGATGTGTTCTTCTGCAAGTGAAATTTGGAAAACTCTTGAATTAATTCACGAGAAAACAAATCAAGTTAAAGAAACACAAATTAGCATGTTAGTTCATAATTAACGAACACTTTAAAATGGATGTACATGAGTCTATTGAGGAAATGTTTACTAGATTTATTAATATTATAAATTCTTTGAAAAAACTTGGCAAAATTTATTCTGCCTCCGAAAATGTCTCGAAAATTCTTAGGTCTCTACCTAAAAATTGGGAGACAAAAGTGACGCATATTCAAAATGCAAACGATCTTACAAAACTTACTTTGGAAGAACTCATCGGTTCTCTCGTGACACATGAGATTATCATGAAGGAACACATGAAGAAGGAATCCAACAAGAAGAAAAGTATTGTTTCAAAGACCATCTTAGAAGTTGATTCCGAAGATGAGGAAATCCTCGATGAAGAAGATGTTGCCTATTTGACACTTAAATATAAAAATTTCGTCGAGAGAAAGAAACAACTCAAGAGACATATCTTCAGCCAAAGAGAGTCGGTCAAAATGTGAAAATAGCACAAATGATGTGATAAGTAAGACAAATCATATTAAAATAAATTGTCATCTCACCGAATCATCATGAAAGCTACTTGAGATGATAACGATGAGAGTAGAAGCGAGAACAACTATTAGTTCGACCATTCAAGATGAGGATTGACTTGTCAATAAATATATCTATCGAACTATACTCGAATTCAATTTCAAAAATTCGAAGAACAAACTTATCATACTATTTGTAACAGATTTTAAACATTTAAACACACAGATCTAGAATGATTTTAAATCAAATAAATCTAAATATTTTTTGGAAATCATTTTTAAGAAGAAAAAAAAATGTTCATCACATCTAGTCAGAGTACTCACATGTAATTGAAAGGGAAGTAGAAGCGCAGCCATAACAAAAGACCTTCACTTTTGAGCTTTATCCACCAGAAAGTATGTCGTTCAATGATCAATTCTCTTTACAAATACTCTGTATTCACCACTCAAATGTTTAAACACAGTCATCATATGCTTCAATCGACTCGTATTTACGAATGTACCGATCCGTTTTCCAATTCGAAACAAAATAACAGAGATCAAAAAAATGCAAAAGCTCAAGGCTAGATGTGTTGACTTCCAAAACCAGATCTATTGAATTCTTAAGCTAGTTTTTTGTAACTCACCTGTCAATCGAGGCACAAGCAGCATTTGATTAAATGGTTTCAAGGAACTGACCGAAACTCGGGTACTTAGGCTCCCAGCCTATTTCTGCTCGAGTCTTCGAGTTGTTCAATCTCTTTCCTAAAGGATCCTTGGTTCCTGAAAATTCATGTCATTCATGTATAATCATTGGTGAAAGTAAAAGAAGGGTAAATAATGCATAAGATTAGTAGAAGCCTTTTTCTGAGTCATATAAGCATGCAAAACACAATAAAAGGAGTAAAAGAAAGGCTTTACCAGTAAAGCCTTCGAACTTTTTACTGAACTTCCCACTCTTCATCATCAGGTCCATGATTTCTTGCCTGGGATCATGAGAAGTTCTAATCAAATTTCTTTCCTTCCACTGCTTTAATTATAAAGTTTTGAAGTATTGGGGATTTTTATCTTCAACTAGCAGTAGAAGAAGGATTAACCTGGACAAAGGATGATTATCACAACCTAAGAAAATCCGTCCACGAAGTTTTTTCTTAAGAATAGCCACGGAGAGAGAAGCAGCATCCTGCTCGATAAAAGCACAACTAAGGGGTGCATGATAAATAAGAGAATCAGTGTAACAACACAAGCCCACCGCTAACATATATTGTCCGCTTTAGCCCGTTACATATCGCCATCAGTCTCACAGTTTTAAAACGCGTCTACTTGGAAGAGGTTTCCACACCCTTATGATGAATGTTTCGTTTCCCTCTTCAACCGATTTGGGATCTCACAATCCACCCCCTTGGGAGCCCAGCGTCCTCACTGGCACACTACCCAGTGTTTGGCTCTGATACCATTTGTAACAGCATAAGCCCACCGTTAACAAATATTGTCCGCTTTGGCCCCTTACGTATCGACGTCAGCCTCACAATTTTAAAACACGTCTACTAGGGAGAGGTTTCCACACCTTTATAAGGAATGTTTCGTTCCCCTCTCCAACCGACGTGGGATTTCACAATCAGCCATGTCAAATTCTCAAATTACAAATTATCCAACTTCATGAACTACATGAGAATAGTGAGAGCAACATAAATTTCATCATCACTCAAGGAGATGCCCAGTTCGTTAGAAAGGAATGGAATGATACAAAAGTGGAAAAGGAATAAGAATAAATGCAGTTGCTGAAATAAATTAGTGCATTAATGAATCAAATACTTTGTTTGACCTCATAAAATTTCAGATCAATCAAATTTGTCACTCAAGGGAAAATAGTAACAGTGATGAATGGGAAGTTCAAAGACATTTCAGAATCATCTGTGAGACCATCAAGATATACAGTGTAGTTCTGTATGTTTAAATGGTTCGGGTTTGAGTGAAAACACTTGGAGATTCCAAAGAATTCATATACTTGGTTCTTTTATCCTCTAACCGATCCATGTAATCTTATATTGAATCTAATTATGTATGCAGAGAGAGCCAAGAGGAGTAACTAAGTCATGGTTTTAAAAGATAATTGAACTTCCATAAGCAGAATAATAACAAATAAATGAACATTTCCAAACCTCATAATGAATAAGATTCAGGATATGATCAGGACGCAGATCAACTGTCCCCTTCTCTAACCAATAAGAATGTGCCCCTCTATCTGCTTTGTAGAGTCCAGCCAATCGAAGAACGCAACCACCAACCTCGATTACTACCTTTTCTGATTTCAGGAGGACATCGGTCCTAGGGCTCCTCCCGATTGGTACGACTGGACTGTCCTGTATCCATGAATAAGAGAAAACTTCTGTTCAACATTATTCCAATATAAAGGAAAGGTTGTAAGATAAGTGATACCCACCTCATCACATGGTCCATTGTCATTGCAATCATATGGTGCGGAACTTGAAGTAAAAAGAAAGGAACCCTCACCATTCCAACTTGATGTAGCCAGTCTGATTGATCAATCAAACAAAATATTTTTAATGATAAACACAAGGTCGGTCCAAGCCCACCACTATCAGATATTGTCTGCTTTGGCTTTCCTTTTCGGATTTACCCTCGAGGTTTCTAAAACGCATCTACTAAGGAGAGGTTTCCACACCCTTATAAGGAATGCTTTGTTCCCTCTCCAACTAACGTGGGATCTCACAAAAGATCCCAAAAGATATTTGGGAAGTACATGTAGAACTTGAATCTCTCCTTCACCATGTTTCAAAAACAGACATTACCTTGTAAAGCAAAATCAAATAAAGTTTAAAATACAAGTTTAGTCAGTTGTATCCCAAAGGATCCAATATTTTTTGAAATTGTCTAATGGGTCATTGAATTTTCATATTCATATTCATCAAATTTTGGAGTTTGGATGGGGAATCGGTTCGAGACAATCTGCTAAGAATAAAGCTGCAGTTCCTTCAAGAAGATAATAGGAAGCTCATAAAATTTGAAAGATAAAACAAATTGAATATCATTTCTGCCATGTATTTCCAATGAATTCCATGTTTTCTAATCACCTGACATCACCGGGATAGTCCGATGTTCGGGAGGGAGGAGCGCAGAAAATCACATAAGGAAAACGACGAGCCGCATCGCCTCCCTTCAAAGAGGGTTGAATCCCTAATTGGATCAACTCGTCATGGTGATCCACTGTGACAGTCTGCCCATGAACTTCACATCCCGGATGTTCCTGCTCAATTTACACAAGCAACAAGATCCTGTTATAAATGTAACGGTGAAACAAGTACACCTAGAGCTAAAATCCGCCAATATCTCAGAGATTCAATGGCTATTAATACCTCCCGCCATTTCTGCGCCACTAAGCGGCCAAGAACTCCTGGACCGATTATAAGCAAATCATGCGCTCCAATCAGACCAGACGTGGAAGTCCCCAATCTCTCCTCGGAAGCACCTTCATTGCAAAACTAAAGATCAATCACAATGTTCGTAGACGAATGAAATTAATTACCTGTTCAATTGCAATGACGAACCAGTGGTCGAAGATGCAGAAACTTGAAGAGGAGCAGCCATTTTAGGGCGTCCAATTCTGGAATTGAGGTGTCTGAAGTACAAATTGAAGCGTCTGGAAGTGAGGTGCTCCAAGGAACAGGAAGATCGCGGCTGCGACCTGGAGAAGTGAACAAGTGGAGTGTGAGGTCCGCAAGAAGAGAAGCAGGTAATCGCTTCCATGCGAATTCAGGCGTGCTCCTCGAGGTAGAAGATAATTGCCGTACTGTCGATCCGCAAACAGGAAAAGGGGAATGGTGGAGATGTGCGATAATGGAGAGAGTTTTATTTTTTATTTTTTAATAATATCTTTAAATTTTTATAAAAAAAAATTAAATATAGAATTTTCAAAACGGTTTTAAAATGCTGTGGAAATAATTAATATTTTATTTTTAAAATATCCCTAAATTTAAAAAAATAACTTTTAATTTTAAGAATGTTTTAGAAATATTTGAATTTTTTAAAAAATAATAAAATTATTAAAAAAATTATTAAAAAATTTAAGAATGTTTTAGAAATATTTGAAATTTAAAAAAAAAAAAATTAAGTATTAAAATTTTCAATTTAATACTAATTGTTAGACAAACACGACTCTCCACGCATAAGGCCTAGATTAGCCCTAAATTAGCCGATGTGGGACTTCCATCATCCAACACCTAGAGGCCTCATACTAGTGTAGTTAGTATTTCTCACTTATAAACTCATGATCACAAAAGGCCTCATACCAATGGAATTAGTATTCCTCACTTCCTTCCTCACTTATAAACCCATGATCATTCCCTAAATTAGCCGAGGTGGGACTTCCATCATCCAACACTAATAACGATATTTTTTAGACTTTTTTCTTTAATATTTATAATTTCCATCTATAATTAATTAACTAATTATATATATATATATATATATATTTTTTTTTTGTTTGTTAAGTTTAAGATATTATTAACATTTTTTTAAGTCTAGGGTTAAAAGTTTAAAATTATTTTTATTAATTTAGTATTTTATATATATTTAAATAAATTTAAATTATATTGGAAATTCTCATAAATTATATTAAAGTTTTAGACATAATTGGAGCTGTCGTTACCGACCAAAATGTAAACAGTCTAGTTTAAATTGGTATGAGTTACATCGATTTATATATTTTTCAAACATTAAATTAACATTTACTTGTAAATCACATTTGAGTGTCTTAGAAAGAATAAATAATTTAACTAAATAAAAATAAATTAACCAATAAAGATATTAATGTAATAAAATTGTTAAAAATAATTTAAATAATATAAAATTCACAATTATTTATAATCTAAATCTAAAAGGTAAGGACAAAGTCGTAATTTCACCTAAAAGTCAAACAAATTCTCGAAAGGAACGGTTCACCATAAAAGGAGATGGATTCATAAATTCAGCAGTCAACAATGGCGCCAAATTTCAAACGCTCTGCAAAATTGGCAGGAATCGAAATCTCAGAACGAGACAACACAGATCAAGTACCAACACTACCACTCCCTCACGTTTCCTTTCCTTCTTTATGCACTATGTGGCGCCTTCAATGCCTTCCAACGCATCCAATTCCAAGCCCTAATTTCAACGCCTTCTGCAATTCCATCGCCTATGAATATGTTTCCTCCTCACATTCTCCAATTTCGACTTCAATTTCTCTTCGCTCTACGAATTTTTACTGCAGGAAGCGAATTGACTGCCAATGGACGGCCAGAGGAAGGCCGGATTCGGCGTATCGGACGGATCGGAGACGACGACGACGGCTAGGTTTTGTGATTTGATTTTGAGATTTGTGGCGATGATTTTGACTTTGGCTGCTGCTGTCGTTATCGGCGTCGATAAGCAGGCGAAAACGGTGTCGCTTCAACTCACCGCCGCGTTGCCGCCGCTGCGCATTCCTGTTACTGCACGATGGCATTATTCATCTGCCTTCGTGTGAGTTTTATTTTCCAGTGGATTTTTCGTTTATAAAACTCGAGATAATATATATATATATATATATATATTTGCCATTTTAATTATTTAATAATGTTTTTTTTTAATATTTTTCAATATTCATAAATTTAAAGCCTACCCCTTACTATTTGAAAGATTCTCTGGTCATTTCCTAACAGAAAAAATAGTTAAATTTTGTTTTTTCGTTTAATATTTTTTTTTTTATATTTCATTTTTTTTAAATGTCTATTTAATTCGTGGAATTAAGATAAGTGCATACATAAATATATATATATGCTCATTTTTGTATATATATCAAAATTTGGGCACAAAACTGTATATTCGGAATATTATGTTTTAATATTAAATTTGAGTTTTTTGAAATTATGTTAAAAGATCTTATAAAATATTATTGAATTTCATACTATATTTTATTTTTATTAAAATTTTTAACGAATTTATATATATATATATATATATATATATATATATATATATATACTATATTTTATTTTTGTAATACAAATTATATTAAAAATTAAAAATTATCATTAAAGTTTTTAACGATATATATATAGAATTAAAACTAATAATTGTATCAATTAAATTTCATTTTAAAATGTATTATTTTCATAAATAGGAGAGAATAATAATTTTATTTAGGTGATTTTGTCGGGTTTATATAGAACTGAGTGAAATTATGTATGAATTACTAACCAATAGTGATTTCGAATAATAAATGGATTTTTTTTTCCTTTTTTATTTAGGTATTTTGTGGTGGTAAATGCAATAGCATGTTCATACGCAGCCTTCTCGCTGGTTCTTTCAGCCGTAATCAAAGGCAAAGGCAGAAGAAGCTTTATAAGATCCGCGATCACCGTGATGGACCTTCTGACGGTGGCGCTGCTGTTTTCCGGCTTCGGAGCCGCCGCCGCCGTCGGCGTCATCGGCCTGAAAGGGAATTCACATCTTAATTGGAATAAAATTTGCGATGTCTTTGGAAGATTCTGTGGCCAAGGAGCTGCTTCCCTTCTCCTCTCACTGCTTGGAGCGACGTCGTTTCTCTCTCTTGCTGTGCTTTCTGCTTTGAGGCTTCCAAGGGGATCCAATTGAGAACAAGAAATAAATAAATAAATAAAGCCTTTTCAATTTTAAATCTTCCTCGATAGTGTAAAATTTGGTGTTGTTTTTGTTAGGTTAAATCAGATATCTTATATGGAAAACGTGTTATCTTAGAGTATACATCGGGACTATGCTTGAGATTTGAGCTATGGATTGAACGTGTCATTATTGTCAACCCGAGCATAATTTACTTACAAATTAAGGTAAATACCTTGGATAAACAGGTCAAGGATTCAAGTCTTTTGTCTCTCCTAAGGACTTAAAATGAGCTATAAATACATCCTTAAAATGAGTGAGTTGACTTTCTCGATAATAAAACCTTTGACTTTTGTATTCATTTGGTCAAATCTTATTCAACTCCATCAAATCTCAATTTTATCTTATTCAACTCAGGTAAATATAAAACGAGAAACTTTCAATGAAATTAAATTTAGTATTATTCCATATATTATCATATTGATTAATTAATCAAATAAAATAAAAATAAATGAATATGTTACATTAAACATTAATTTATAATTTAAGTTATGGAAATGTTTATATTAAATAGTTAATAAATCTGTTAATTAAAATTTATTAAATCTGAGTAATATATTGATATTTAATAATTAATTATAATTAAACAATGAACGTAAAAATCTCACCATTAAAAATTCAATATAAGATAGATGTTTAAGTTTACGAGATAATAATATCTCGAATTTTAAAAAATAATTTTTTTAAAGTAAATATTTATTTTTCCCACACGTGAAATTCGTGCCAATTTGCTACACGTGCCGTCAATCTCAGTGGTGGCAAATTTCCTCTCATCTTTCTATTTCTCTCGTTTTTATAATTTTTAATAGAAAATTGAATTTTATAAATTGTCAAATTAAATTCTTAATTTTTTTTTATTTCGTGTTTTAATAAATTTAACCTTTTGAAAAAATTACTGAGAGCTTATGGATTTTTTTGCACAAAAAAAAAAAATAATAATAATCAATTAATTTAAAAGGATTTATAAAAATATTTTAAAATTGAAATAAATACAAAACTAGGACTGTTCACTAAAAAATTTAAATTCCATCTTGGAGTGGTTGAATATAAATTGTGTCACACCAACATCTAAATCTGAATTAATTAATGACATTAATTAGTATACCCCCCACAAAATTATAATAATATCTTCCAAATTTGGGAAAAAATAAAAATATAAAACCCCTTTTATAACATCTTTTTATTATTATTATTTTAGAACATTCCATATTAACTAAATTTGAAAAATAAAAATTCTAATTAAATGATTTTTAATTTTTTCAAACTTTTAATATTTATAATTTTGAAACTCAATTTTTTTTAAACGTAAAAAGAAATTAAGAACTCAAAACGTCAATTCAAACAAGTTATTCGTCCTGATTTTAAAAGGAAACATTTTGTCTTATCTCGTATTTTATATTATTTTTTTCAATACTAATAAATTTACTTATACTAATCAAAATAGTCACGTTTTAAATTAAATATTATATATAAAACATTATATATAATCAAAATATGTTTAGAAAGTAAAAATATATATATATATATAAAAATGAATGTATAAATTAAAATTATATTGATTAAAATAGAGGCAATATTTAATTTAACTAAAATTATTATAAAAAAAAAAACAATTTTATATTAAAGAAAATATCAACAAGTAGTTTTTTCCGTACGAAAAAAAGGAGACAGCCTGACTGAGAGATGACTCAGCATTCAGACTCAGCCCCTGTATGTGTGCCACGTGTAAGCCAATCCAAAAGGGCATTTTTGTAATTTCCATTGTGAAGAGTAAAAATGAAACAGTTTGGATAAGTGGATAAGATTGTAGGAAAAGGGCAATTTCCAAAAATAAAATAAATAAATAATTCTTTTTGAAAAAACCGCGCAAAAAGGCAACCATGATTTAATTAATAAAATAAATGGCTTTTTTTCAAAAGGGAGTTGTTTTGGGCCCCACATTCAATAGTCGATGACAAGTCATCAAATTATTTAGAATAAATTATAATAAAATTATTATAATTTAAGGGTATAATTGAAATAAAAAAAAATTTACAATAAAAAATTTGAGGGCTATTTTGAAATAAAAATTTCAAAATTTAAGGGTATAATTGAAATAATAAAATTTGTGAAGGCTAGTTTAAAATAAAAATTTCAAAATTTAAGGTTATAATTAAAATAATAAAAATTTTGAGGGCTATTTTGAAATAAAAATTTCAAAATTTAAGGGTAAAATTAGAATAATTCCAAAATTTGGGAGTATTTTTGATAATTTAGGAAACTAAAAACCCTATTTTAATTATATCCAATGGTCGTAATCTTGTGGTTAATATGTTATCATTTTTAAAATGGAAACTTTTTTTTTTTTTTTAAGTTCTAATGGACAAAAAATGGTAATTACGCGGCACAACTTTGGCCTTCTGAAATTCCGCCACGTGGCAGGTCAATTTCTTACTTTTTCCTTTTGGTTTCCCTTTTTCCTTTTTCTTCTCCCTTTTTTTTCTCTGTCAATGGCGTTTTCTTATATATAAATTCAATCTCTCTTGATTTGTTCTTCATTTTAAGAGCTTCGTTTTACCTTTTTTGCGAAAGCTATCATAATTTTTTTTTTTTTTCTCTTGTTCTTTGAGAGTCTTTATTTTTGGATTTCGGAATTGTTTTTCTGTTTTTTTGGTTTCGGATTTCATTCGGTTCGCGTGTGAATTTTTTGGTGGATTTTTGTTTGAATTTTCCGTTTCATTCTTCTTCCCGAATATGGAGGTTTCGGTGATTGGAAAATGTCAGGCGAAGATCGCAGGAGCCGATTTTGTTGACAGGGAGGTAGGGTTTTTCAATTCGAAAGTAGATAGTAAGATTCTTTTGTCGAAGATCTGTTTCATGAGAAGTTCGAGGTGCGAAAGGTCGAGAATCCGATTATCGACGAAATCCGTGCAGATGGAACCAGTTCAGTCTCAAAACGTCGATGTTGGAAGAAGATCCAAATCTGTAAGTACTATTTTGCTCCCTTATTTTCAATGATTTTTTCCCCTTCGATATCCTCCTGTTTGGTTGCTGCGAAGCCTTGAATCTTTAAGCCATTAGATTACTGGATAATGCTTACTTTTAAATTAGTGGCTGAAGACAAGAATCCTGATCTTTCGTTGCCTTTTTGTGATCTTTTGGATTTAAATTTTCAATTTATGAACGGATATGATTAGATCTCACTGAGTTTGGTTGTTTATATTAAATGAAGGCTAACCACGAAGGCTTCTCGATATTCTCCTTCTCTTGTAGATTTAGAAATTGACATGAACTAATAAAGAATTGTTCAATGTTAATGGAGAGTTTGAACAGAGTACTTCCTATCATGATATAGCTATTATTATCGATAGTTAATGATTCACGTTGACTAAGAAGTCAGGAAGATCCAGAGATATAATTATGAACTACAATTTTTTTTTGGATAAAAAAACAATTTCATCTATGAAATTTACAAAATGATGGACAAATCCATGGTGATAACAAAAGGCTTTTCCAATTAGAAGCGAGGAATGCTTAAATAAGTGAGGATTATGTGCCCATTGATGCCTTTATTATATAACTTTTATTGTTCTGTTCTTCATGGTTATTTAGTATTCCAAGTTCACCATATGTTGATTGTGCCTGCTTAAGTTCATCACTGACGAGCTTCTGCTCATTTTTTTTGCAGCTTGAGGGGGTGAAATTGTATGTTGGATTGCCATTAGATGCAGTTTCTCCCTGCAATGCAGGTAACCATTCAAGGGCAATTGCAGCTGGCCTTAAGGCTTTGAAACTGCTTGGCGTAGAAGGTGTCGAGCTTCCGGTGTGGTGGGGAATTGTCGAGAACGAAACCATGGGGAAATATGAATGGTCCGGCTATCTCGCCCTTGCGGAGATGGTTCGAAATGCAGATCTCAAACTACATGTTTCATTCTGCTTCCATGCATCTAACCAACCAAGAATTCCTCTTCCTGAATGGGTCTCGAAGATCGGTGAATCCGAACCTAACGTTTACTTCACCGATCGTTGCAGGCAGCAATACAAAGATTGTCTATCACTCTCTGTTGATAACCTTCCTGTCCTGAATGGGAAGACTCCGATCCAAGTTTACCGTGAATTTTGTGAGAGCTTCAAGTCTTCATTCTCAAAATTCTTCGACTGTACAATCTCAGTAAGAACCGTTCGTTCTTAGATTGTATCCATTAGCCTCCATTTTTAATGGTTTGATTTGGGTTCTAATACTTTATGTTGCCTTTTGATCTATTTCAGGGTATCTCCATGAGTCTTGGACCCGATGGCGAGCTTCGATATCCTTCCCAGCGACAACTAGAGTCACATGGAGTCGGAGAATTTCAGTGCTATGATGAAAACATGCTTAGCATTCTTAAGCAACACGCCGAAGCAAGCGGGAATCCTTTATATGGACTTGGAGGTCCTCACGATGCTCCGAGTTATAACGAAACGCCAAACTCGAACAATTTCTTCAAAGATCTTGATGGTTCTTGGGAGTCTCACTATGGTGATTTCTTCCTTTCCTGGTATTCTGCCGAGCTAATTGCCCATGGCGATCGCCTTCTCTCTCTCGCCTCCTCCGTCTTTCGCAACACGAAAGCAAGCATTCATGGGAAGGTTCCATTGATGCATTCTTGGTACAAAACTAGATCACACCCCAGTGAATTAACAGCCGGCTACTACAATACTTCCAACAGAGATGGATACGAGGCTGTCGCCGAAATGTTTGCCAGGAACTCGAGCAAAATGATCTTACCTGGAATGGACCTATCAGATCAACTTCATCCTCAAGAATTGCTATCAAGCCCCGAGTCCTTAATAGCACAAATCAAGTCAGCTAGCAGAAAGCACGGCGTAATATTGTCGGGACAAAACTCATCCAATTCGGAAGCTCCGAGGAACTTCGATCGGATAAAGAAGAATTTGGAAGGGGAGAGTGTGGAATTGTTCACATACCAGAGAATGGGAGCTTACTTCTTCTCCCCAGAGCACTTCCCGTCGTTTGCTGAATTCGTTCGAAGTGTTCATCAACTCGAACTGCATTCAGATGATCTTCCCATCGACGGGGAAGAAGAAGACACCGCCGAGACGCCATGTGCCAGTCCCGTGTCCGAAGCACAGATGCAAGCGGCTTAACGGAGGTCGGAGTATCATAGTAATGTAAATATGGAGCGCGTCGGTAAGATCATTGATTAGAAACTGCCTTCTAAAATAATGAGATATTGTTAAGCCATTTCATGTTCGATATTGAGTAGCAAAAGGTGTGAATAAGGTGAGTTCAAGGCTTGAGAATAGTATTTTAGATTGAGGATTTATATATTAAACGTCCTCCAGAGAGCAGCTCTGTATATGCTTTATAAGATTCTGGTCTGGTTTGAAGCAAGAAATACTTCAAGATTATCATAGTTTCGTATGTAAAATTTCAGTGATTTAAATAATTTCTTTTGATTTATTATTATCTTTTTTTTCTTTTAATTAAGTTTATTATTTATTTCATCTATAAATTTCAAGATTTTACTACTAAAACTATATGTGATGTCCCACTATATGAGATGTCCCACCTTGGTTGGAGAGGAAAACAAACCACCATTATAGAAACCTTCCTCTAGCAAATGCGTTTTAAAACCTTGAGGGGAAGCTGGAAAGAGAAAATTGAAAGATGACAATATCTGCTAATCGTGAATTTGGGTCGTTACAAATGGTATCAGAGTCGGACATCGGACAATGTGTGCCAGCCTTCTCGCTGTTCCCCGAAGGGGGGTAGACACGAGGTGGTGTGCCAGTAAGGACACTGGGCCCTACAGGAGATAGACACGAGGCGGTGTGCCAGTAAAGACAATGGGCCCCAAAGGGGCAGACACGAGGCAGTGTGCTAGTAAAGACACTGGGCCCCATAGAGGGTGGATTTGGGGGTGGTCCTACATCGATTGGAGGAAGGAAAGAGTGCCAGCGAGGACGCTGGCCCCGAAGGGGGTGGATTGTGATGTAAAGCCTTGAGGGGAAGCCCGAAGATGAGGGACGCTGGACTCGAAGGGGGTGGTCCCATATCGATTGGAGGAAGGAAAGAGTACCAACGAGGACGTTGGCCTCGAAGGGGTGGATTATGATGTAAAGCCTTGAGGGGAAGCCCGAAGAGGGGGACAATATTTGCTAACAGTAAATCTGGGCCGCTATATTAATTAATTATTATGGATTCTTCTATTTTATTTTATTTTATTTTAATAGTAGTTGAAAATATCTGTGCAGCTATATTGAATTGATTAAAAATAATTATGGGTTGGATTATTTTATTTATTGAAAATTAGTTAGAATTATCTAAATTAATTGATTAAAGATAATTATGGATTCTTTTATTTTATTTTATTTTAATAGTAGTCGAAAATTTGTGAGAATTATTTATGGTTAACTATCTTTAACTATCTCAATTTATTTAATTTTAATAGCAGTTGAAAATTTGAAAATTAGTTAGAATTAATTTAATTAACATTTATTTAAAAATTAATATATGACCAAAAAAACAAAAAGTAAAATCTGAAAAAACTAAAATCAAATGAAAATTATACTAAAAATGGACCAAATTAAAATTAAATGCAAAATTAAGAACAAAAATGTCAACACACAAAAAAAAAATTCTAATATTTACTTTTTAAAAAAAATCTAAAATTAAAGATCTAAATTTGTAATCTAATAAATAAAAAAATATTTACTTTTTAAAAAAATCTAAAAGTTAAAGATCTAAATTTGTAATCTAATAAATAAAAAAAATCGCTGATCCTTATTTTTATATGTACCTTCTTTCTTGTCCACTCTCAACTAATTTTAATTTAATTAAGTAATTGAGTAAATAATAATAATAATTTACTCGTATAAAAATACATGTAAATATATTTATAAAATTTGTAAAAAATAGGATAGGGGCAATTCTTAAATTAAAAAAAAAAAAAACAATATTAAACTAAAATATAAATATTTATTAAAAATATTCTGTCTAAATTAATTTAACAGTTGAGATTATAGTAACTAAATAAAATAAACTGAAACTATAAATACCCTACAAAAACAAAGGAACGAAAATGAATAGCTGATTTCAACGGTCAACCACTGCCATTCAACTTCTTCAATTGAAAAATAAAAAATAAAAAATCACTATTTACACGAACTGGAAGAAATATTCACATCATAATCAAATAAAAAGTCTTCAAGAACCATTTATGAGCGATTTTATTGCCAGAAGCCATTAGTGGACCTTCAAACTGAGCATCCCTTCCCTGCATCACAAATTAAACTCAGGACCGATAGTTCTAAACCGTACGGTAATACAATCTATAGAACAGATCGTGTTCGAGTGCAATCTATATAACAGATCGTGTTCGAGTGCAATCTATATAACAGATCGTGTTCGAGTGCAATCTATATAACAGATCGTGTTCGAGTGCAATCTATATAACAGATCGTGTTCGAGTGCAATCTATATAACAGATCGTGTTCGAGTGCAATCTATATAACAGATCGTGTTCGAGTGCAATCTATATAACAGATCGTGTTCGAGTGCAATCTATATAACAGATCGTGTTCGAGTGCAATCTATATAACAGATCGTGTTCGAGTGCAATCTATATAACAGATCGTGTTCGAGTGCAATCTATATAACAGATCGTGTTCGAGTGCAATCTATATAACAGATCGTGTTCGAGTGCAATCTATATAACAGATCGTGTTCGAGTGCAATCTATATAACAGATCGTGTTCGAGTGCAATCTATATAACAGATCGTGTTCGAGTGCAATCTACAGAACAGATCGTGTACGAGTGCAATCTACAGAACAGATCGTGTACGAGTACAATCTACAGAACAGATCGTGTACGAGTACAATCCGCAGAACAGATCGTGTTCGAGTACAATCCACAGAACAGATCGTGTTCGAGTACAATCTATAGAACAGATCGTGTTCGTGTACAATCAATAGAACAGAGTACAATCTATAGAACAGATCATGTTCGAGTCTATAGAACAGATCGTGTTCGAGTACAATCTATAGAACAGATCGTGTTCGAGTACAGTCTATAGAACAGATCGTGTTCGAGTCTATAGAACAGATCGTGTTCGAGTCTATAGAACAGATCGTGTTCGTGTACGAGTACAGTCGCACATCAAGTCGTTCTTACTCTAGTGACATTGTTGAAGTCAATTGACATGGCCATAATCAATGAAAGGGATATCATAAGCACAAAGCATAGTTTATGGAATAAGAATCAATGGTAGATCTTATAGCATGAACATTCAATAAGGAACGGGATATTTCGAGAAAAACAGTTTCGAGTACAAGCAGCGATACCGAACTGTGAACTAATAACATGTCAAACTTGCAAAAAACCGACAATTGAGAACATAATATCATGCAGAGTACATACTGGAAAACAGAATATTTTCGAGCAAAATAGTTTAGGGAGACTAACGAGACCGACGTATTGCAAGGAATAGAGAATACCGGGATAAAACGTATGAATATATGAACTCATTTCATACTCGAATTAAAGAAATCGAAGATAGAATGTGGCTTCTTCTCCTAGTTTGTGCACATGACATTGTGAAGTATGTATATAGCTATAGTATAATAGAGTCTTAGAAATTAATGACAGTTTTACCTGTTAAATGATATGTCTATCATTCACAAGCAATCTTGGTGTCAATGCTGCTGAGGCAGATTGCGAAAGCCAGGAAAGCGGAGATCGGGTAACGATAATCCATTGTGAATAAACCCTTCCCCACTTTTCCAAACTGAAGGATGATCGTGTCATGATCGTCTGTAGGTTGTTCGTCTTCCCTAGATGCGACTAGTTGAAAATTTTTCACAGAAGCAATTGTAACTCTTCCATGAAAGTTTAAACACCAGCATTGAAGCCGCTCGTGCCACCGGGGAGTTTTGTTTCTCAGCATCAATATTCCATCTTCCTGACTGTCCAAAGGTTTAGACATCAAGCTATCCGTATCTGAATTCAACCTCCAAAAAGGGAATGATGGAATCAATTCGATATTCCTCAAAGAAAGCTCGGCCAGCGTGGGAGCAACTCCTCCAGGTTCAACCGCAGAGGGGGGAATGGCGTCCATGACACACTGCATTCTCCTCGGACCCCTGCGTGTTAATCACATGAACTGTTGAGCATTTGCTAGACATCTAAAGAACAAATGCAGTCATCCAGACAAAGAATAACCATAAATCATAAGCCAATTATCCGATAGCATTGGAATTACCTTGATCCCAACACATTTAGTTCATATGAAATGTGAGCAACAGGGTAGTTTCCTGAAGGGACATTGGGTGAAACTTCATTCAGATGCACTGTCCTTGAGGAGCGACTTTGCGGGCTTTTCGTGCTTTCCGTGATCTTGGCTTCGGAACGTGGCGGTTGCTTATCGAAGATTGTGAACTTGGTTCCTAGGAAATTAGATCTTTTCCCAGACAAGGTAAAAAGAAAAAACTCTCAGAAATCTAAAACAAAGATCTAATAATGGCATCAGAAGCCTTCAAGAACAAGCATACCTCAATTTCCCAACAATGGTGTCGCTCCCCTTCGACGAATCCTCAGCACACAAAGAGATATCGTAATCCGTGTAGGTCGATTGCTTCCATTTATGAGCAGCAAGTAGAAATTTACCATCCTCAGTTAGTGCTGTGATTAAGAAATGAACCATTCAGACAAAGCTAGGAAACCTCAATTTAGCATATAAATCACTAACCATTTGTCAAATTGAGGAAGAGATGATAGGTCTGGTTGGAGCTGTTTCGCTTTATGAAACAACGTACAATATGATCCCTTGGACCAGGCTGCAAAAGTACCTCCAGACGTAAAAAGAAAAATCTAGGAGTATGGAGCAGGCTGAAAATGCATTGATCGCAGGATCAATTTTTGCGTACACAAAAACAACATTCAAAACATCTGAATTCAACATCATTCTCGATCAAAAGAAACCGTAAACTTAATGAACAAAAATGGAAGAAACGAAAGCTATAGAACAAAGAAACTTAGGGCAATCCAGCGTACTCTTAAGAGTAAAACACATCATTATAGCAACAACATTCAAATTTCAAATCAGTTCAAAAGCATACCAAATATACCTAAAATCCGCCAAATTAACAACAAGCGCGAAATACTCACTCACCTGCTTGAGAGAGATTGGGAATGTCAACCTGCCGGAAACCTCCAGCGTTAGGACGATCTCCTTAGAAATGATTCGCCAGCTCCGACAAACTCCGGCGCAAGCGACGACACTTTTCCTCAGCGGCCATGAGGCCTCCGACTCCTCGATTCTCATAAAAATATCCCTGAGAAGCTCCGAAGGCATATTGGCCCAACCGCTGTGTTCCAGGTCGTCCCTCGGCTCCGGAGCGGAGCTGTCCTGCACCACAGGGCGGGAACGGGACCTCATATCTAGAAAGAACCTCTTGAGAGACATGGATTGGCCGGATTTCTGTTGGAGAAGACGATGAAGATGGTGTTAATCATAAAAAATGTGCGAGAGACGCCATTGAAGGTGTGTGGATTTAGCTTCGGATCATTGCGAAATGGAACAGAGTGATATAAATGAATCTGAGTCGGGAAAGGATACCATTCTGAAAATTGCAACAGAACGGGTAGCAATTGTTATTGCTCCGAGTTAGCGACGGAAGTGAATATTCAAATAACAATAAATAAATAAATAAAGTATCAATTTATTTATCGTTAAATTACGACTTTGCCCTTTCAACTTTTTATTTTTTAAATATAAATTAATAAAAATATTTCTAAACTCTCAAATTTTTAATAATATTCTTATAAATTTTAAAAAGTATATATACATTTTATATGAAATTACAAAATACCCTTTATTTTTTTAAAAAAAATTAAAAACTCATAAATTTGTAAATTTGGCATTAATATAAAAAATTTAGGATTTTATTATACACAAAATAAAATTAATATATACAATAAAAAAATTTATTTAAAAATGAAATTGTAGATACAATTTTTATGAAAATTTGTTAAGATATATGAAAAAAAAATTAAATAACCATGTTTATTTAACATTATTTTTATATAAAAAAAATAATGAACAAATTTAGATATAGAAATTAATAATTTATTCTTATTATAAAATGAAAATAAAGAAGATTATGAATGGAAGTAATCGATCAGTTGCGAGCCCTCTCGTTGATGTTGAATCACCCTTCCTTTCCTTTCCCTTCACCGGGGTCGGTGAGATCCAATGAAATCAAATCAAATCTCTCAAATAGAGTGAAGTGGTAGTTAGAGAACAGTTGACGGGAAACATCTATTAATTACACCCCTTGCATAGGGTCGGAAAAACGTAAGTGCTAGAAGCCTAGAGCTTAAATTGATACCAGCAAAATTAAAGTTTAAGGTTTAAGTAAATGTCCGTTTAATCTGTGAGTCAGGATCGGGAGGTTTTACCTTAATGGGGCGGAGAATGGAAAAGGGATCGAGAGTGCTTTCTCGTCTTTAGCTAAATTGGTCAAGGATCGAGATTTTTTTGTCCCGTGCAAACCCCGTCTCACTATATATTTCTTGACATATTCAATAAATAAATATTTTTTTTAAGTGAAGACTATGTTGTAATTTTTTTTTAATAAATATATTTAATTTATTAATATATTTAACATTTTTTTATAATAAAAATTATTTGAAATGAGGTTTAAGGTATAATTTTTTAATTTTTTTTTTCTTTCAAAAACAAAATTGGATAGTGCACATGTTACCAAACATGCTTTTCCCCAATTCTCGTCCGACGTCCCACTATACGTGTAACCAAACAGAAATCAAGTGAAGAAGGAGCAGTAGCTGTGTGGAACTGGAATAACAAATGAGCGTGTCCAAACACAATTCGATATAAATTAAGTCCAAAACCTGAACTACGCTACCAAACAAACATCTATAAAAGCGTTTTGTTTGCAATTTGAGGTTTCTCACAGTCTTCGTGCTCTCTTGCTGTAGATTCCATCTCTCTCTCTTTCCCTTTCATCGCATTTTCTTTCAAATCTCAGATCTCTCTGTAAACTCCCTCCATAACGAAAATGTTCTCCATCGCTGGATCTTCGGTTTCCATGCCGTCTATCTCCGCTTCTTTCAAGCACAGTCAGGTAAATCGTTTTTCCTCCGCTTTTTAGTTCGCTTTTAGGACTCTTAGTTGTAAATTCAAGTTACTTTTGCTCGGAACTTTGTTAATTTGGTTCCATGAATCTATTGATTGCGTGCTTTACTTCTGCTGAGTGTTTTCAGGATCTGATATGTTTTCTCGAAACGTATGTGTTTATTCCATGCGATTAAAGTTACAGATTACTGTTTTGGCTACTGAGATTCTTGTTGAGATTGCACGAGATTTTTATTCTTGAAGATTTGACTAGACTACATTCGGTGCACGATGATAGATCTGATTAAGTTATTTCGCGTCCTTGAGTTTTGGCGTCGGATTTGATTGTAGAATCTTTCTTTTAAGATCGAGAAGTTAACTAATTTTCATATTTAACGTGTTATCTTATTTTTAATGCTTCTGCTGCATTTTTCGAGCAGGTGTCTAACGGCAGGATCTCAGGTTTGAAATTAGTTTCGGCGCCTTTAGGCAAGGCCATTTTTCCCTTGCGAAGGAACTTCAGGCAGGGAAGCCTTCAGGTTTGCTGTGCGGTAAGTGCTCTTCTGATGTATTTATTTAATCGTCAGCGTCGTTATCCTTTTAAGTTCTTTCTGTATATAGTACATACTGTTTCAAAACTATTCTTGTTTGCTCATATTATTCTCTCTGAAATTATTGCAACAAATAGGCTAGTAATAACTGAACTCAATTCAACAGCAGGTCATATACTAGATCCCAGTCCTCTTTTATGATATGACATGTGGCTGTTTATTATATGTGATTCTCTCCTTTTCTTTTTGTAGTTTTCTGTTTCTGCAGATTATGATTGTGTGAGACTAGCGGATAAGACTTCCATACACATCAAAAAGTTCGATATAGATAGATGAAAACTGCTAGAACAAATCGGCATACAGATAGCTGCTGTTGTCTGTTTTAGAATTTCCTCATCACATTTTCGTTGACTCTGATAATCTTTCACAATTGTATTCTCATTGATCAGAAACATTACAACTCAGTCTATTTTTAAGACTTTAGACTACTGAATACATCTTGACAACTAACAGAATAACAAAACGAACACTCGACTATGTCATTGTACTCCTAAATGTTATAGATCTCTTTTTTTCTTGCATCCATACGATAATGTTACAGAACTTATGAAACTCTTGGACAGGCTAAACCAGAGACCATGGACAAGGTGGTTAAAATCGTCAAGAAACAGCTTGCTCTAGATGAGGATTCTGTGGTCAATGGAGAATCAAAATTTTCTGAGCTCGGAGCTGATTCTCTCGATACGGTAACAAATGTTCTTCAACGTATTATACTTGTGCAATATACTGTAAAATGGTATCTCATTTTCACTGCAGAAGTATCTACCTCCTTTGATGATCATTTATTTTTTTGTTTTTAAGAATTAAGAATATAAACAATGCTTTCAACCCTGAGTTTCTTTGTTTTGTTATCTTTGGAAACATTGCCAAGTTTTAAAAATTAAAAACAAGTAAAATTTTTCTGTTTTTAGAATTTGACTAAAAATTTAAATCTTACTTTACAAGGGGTGATTGTTGTTTATAAAACGAACCTTTTTTTTTTTCAAAATAAATAACTAAATAGTTATCAAATATAGGTTGGTCTCAGTTATTTTCTATTTTCTTTGTTTGGGTGCCATTTCATTCCATTTGGCGTTTATCATTTGTCAAAAATAGGATCGATTGAACTTTCACTTCTGAGTTTCTTTGTTTGCAAAACATTATCATAGTTTTGAAAATTTTAAAAATAAATTGCAAAAATATGTTTCATTTGTCAAAAATAGGATCGAATGAACTTTCACCCATGAGTTTCTTTGTTTGTAAAACATTATCAAAATTTTGAAAATTTGAAAAATAAATGGCAAAAATATGTTTTTGTTTCTAGAATTTGGTTAACATCCTTTTATTACTATTATGAGAAAACTAGGTCATTTTTTTAAAGGTCTTAGTTATTTTCTATTTTCTTCGGTTGTGTTGTCATTTGATTTCGATTCATGTTTATCGTTTCAAAAATAAAAAATAGGATCGATTGAATTCATTCCATTTTCTAAAAAGGAAAAATGATTTTAAAACCGGAAAACAAGTTTTTAATAATAAATTTCTTTAATTTTTCCAAAATTTTATTTTTAGACACCCAATCTTTCTCTCTTTAGCATATATTCCCTCAAAAATATGTCTCCCCAATTTACTTATTCTCTCTGTACACTTTTTTTTCTTTCTCTAATCATATCTGTCTAGAATTCCTCTTTACTTTTTGAAATTCTCTCCATAACTTCTTATTGTTAAACATATTATAAATATGAGTATAACGTTAATATTTGAAAAGTAAGTATTGTTTGATAAGAAATTATTGTCAAACATGGTTCGCTTTTCCATTTCTTATGTAGCTACCAACCATTTTTGGTTTTTAATAAACATGAAATAGTAACAAAAAAATATAAATAAAAAAGGGTTAGTTTCTGTCGCCTTGTTTCAATGGGGCCGGTTGTAGAAGACGTTAAAAGAAAGAAAATTTGTTTGGCATGATAACCATTTTAAAAGGTTTTCAATTTTATTTTAACTTTTTATATTTAGTATAGAAGGTTAAAATAAAATGTTCTAGAAAATTGGTCATTTATCCATTGAGTTAAGCACAAATTGGCATGCTTTATTCTTTGATAGTATTATATAAACATGAGCTTTCGTGATAATTAGAAAAGTTAATTCATTTAGTCTATTTTTTTCGGCATTTTTCACCCAGCCTCTCCCTTTGGGTTCGCCGGGTCGGATCTTATTTTTATTTATTTATTTTGTGCTTGATGAAGTGTTATTTATTATTTTTTATTTAAAAAAAAAAAGTAAAGGGGAGTGAAAATGAATTTAAATAAGTTATTGAATGGATGTGTAGGTTGAGATAGTGATGGGACTGGAAGAGGCATTTAAGATCAACGTGGAAGAAGAGAGCGCCCAAACCATCACCACCGTCCAAGAGGCCGCCGATATGATCGAGACTATTATTTCAAAGGACGGACCGAAGCCCGCAGCCTAAATCTAATTTCGTAGTTCCGCCCGTATTTTAGATCTCTCTCTCTCTGGATTTTGGTAGCTTCTCTTTCTTTCTTTCTATCCACGTTCTTTTCCTTTTCGAACTTCTTAGAAACGTTTTCTGCGTGGCCTCACTTCCACTTCGTCCTTATTTATATTTTCCTTGATTATTGAGTTTCTGGGAATCCTCCATTTATTTCTTGCTGCTACCATTGCTTCTCTAATTGTTTTCTTATGTCTCATTGGATCAAGATCTACAAGGCTTGATAATTTTTTAGACAAAATTCTTGATCAAACTAAATAAATATTTAACACAAGAATGGTAAATATGAAAAAGCACTATCTTGAGGAGTAGGTTCAGAATCTTTCTTACATACAAAAATATCGAAAATATGAGTCATAATATGTAATTAATTTTGAAGTGAAACCTTTTGTAATACAGTTTAATACAAACAATTACATTGCGAGAAAAACTTCACTTTGGAATAATTTGCCTTGCGAGAAAAACTTCACTTTGGAATAATTTGCCTTTTGAAATCATTTGATAATGTTGGGTTTAAAATTCTGCAAATTTCTAAAAGAATATAACCCCTACAGACAGAAAAAAATAAAATAAAAGCCGAACCTGAACAAATCAAACTGAAAAAAAATGGAAGGGAATAAAAAATAAGCCACAAATTGGTTCACTTTAAGTCCTATTTAATAGAATTTCAACTATAATTTGCCTTTTGAAATCATTTGATAATGTTGGGTTTAAAATTCTGCAAATTTCTAAAAGAATATAACCCCTACAGACAGAAAAAAATAAAATAAAAGCCGAACCTGAACAAATCAAACTGAAAAAAAATGGAAGGGAATAAAAAATAAGCCACAAATTGGTTCACTTTAAGTCCTATTTAATAGAATTTCAACTATTTAATTTTTTATTTAATAGATTATTGATATTATTTTTTTTAAAATAATATCAAGTCCAAAAATTATTAGACACTCAAACCAATTGATAGACAATAAACATAATCAATTTTTTTTAACCAATTAGACACAAAAAAAAAAAAAAAAAAAAAAAAAAAAAAAAAAAAAAAAAAAAAAAAAAAAAAAAAAAGTATACTAGAAGAAATTTTAATAAATAAAAATAGTTAAGGAACTAAATTAGTTGTAACCGCCAATTTTTTTTTTAATTCAAATTAACCATCAATAACCACTTCATTCAATTTACTGCCACCTAATATTCATTAGAACTACTATCTTAGAACAAAGATACGTTGCCAGTGAGCGGGCAGGAGGGAGGGAAGCTTACCTTGACTTCTTGCAACAGCTAAATGCCTTCTTGCAAGTTGCCATAAACAAAACTATATATATATACACACATACATTTAACAGAAAATATTAAAATAGAATGAATAGCTAGATGCAAAAATGATGAGGGACATTTTAAATACTCAGTGTTGTTTTCTTATAATTTTTTTTAGGATTACGATAATATGAAGAAAAAAAAATCATTGTTTACCATAAAACGAATATTTAAAAACTATATGAACCCCATAAAATAAAATAATATATTATAGTACCGTGTCGAATAATAACTAGAACTATTATCTTATAATTAGAAAATTTCACATTTTTACTCACCTAACCTGAAGCCCAACAGCCAAATGCCTTCTTGCAAGTTGTCATAAATAAAACATATATATATATAAAAGGGACGTTTCAAATACTCAGTGTTGTTTTTCACCCACCTAACCTAAACTCAACCCTAATGGCTAAATGCTTTCTACAAGTTGTCACATATATATATATATATATATATATATATATATATATATAAAGGATTATATAAAAATGAAACGAATAAATAGGGAAGAAAAGAAGACATGATAATGACAAGGGAAAGGAGACAAGGAAGGGTTACCTAAACAGCACCATTGAGAAAACATACTGATTGGTATAACGTGCGACTCCAAATTTCAACCAACACACCTAATTCACAGTCAGTGTGCATCACATGCACAAGGAATCAGATTTCATGTTTGCCCATTTGCACCCCCCATGTGCCACCAAAATTACTCTCTTCACTCAGTAACAAAAATCTTAGGGCTCAGATAAAAGGACTACAAAGAGAAAAAAATGACTCATAGTTTGTCAATTATAATGAAAATTTCTAACTCTATCCAACCTTGCACCTAATGCAGGCTTAAATCACACAAAAGGGTTCGATATCTAAAACTATAGCATTTATACCCAAATTTCAAAAGATGTCCGTGAGAATATTTGTTAAAACCGTCACACCTAAATGGTGTGAAAGTATATATAATCAAATAAATTACAAGGATATGGAAAGAGCAATAAATGGATACAAGATATATGCCTATAATAAAAGGGCAAGTTTGATATCTATGGTAAGCCGTAATGGAAAACAAATATCTCGATGCCTATAATAAAAGATCAAATAGGATATATACAGAAAACTATAATTCATATTAAGCAGGAAACCAACAGCCAAATNAAAAAAAAGTACAAATGATCTGAATTTCACCAGTGATGGTTCAACTGAAAGAAGATCAACTAAAAGTACTATTTTCCATGTACTCAGAAAAATGAAATTAACAAAAAGGAAACATCCGGGATGTAATGAATCAAGTACAAGTAGAAGTGGAACTTTTGCAGTTTCGGAGTCAATGTAAGTGCAGATAGAAGGCATGAAGTGATAGGGCAGTGAGAAGAAGAAGGGAATTTGAATAGGGAGGCAGGGGTTTAGGGGCTGCGAAGGAACCTGGTAGCCCAAATGGGGAAAGGGCAGAGGAATCAGGGCCAGGAGCCTCGAACTCGTCTGGATTTGGAGGGCTGGGGTTGGAAGGAATGGTGGGAATCGAACCAGATGCAGAAGGAATGCTACCGCCTGAAGAAGGCAATAATGGAGCAATATCAGGGGAGAGTTCTTGAAAAGAGGAGCTGAGTTTTGGATTGGGTAGAGATGGTAAAGCAAGCAAAGGTGAGGCCATGAATGCCATAATGACTGCTGCACAATACCAAAAGGAGGCCATTCTAATGATGATGAAATCACTCAACTCTCTCTCTCACTCTCACTGGAGGGTGTGTAGTCTAATATATTTGTGAACATCGAAGGGAGGTATTATTATTTTATTGTGTTATTTACAATAAATAAGTAAATAACCATTGCCTTTACCAAGCTGCCGGGGATTATGGTTTTAGGGACTTTGTTTTAAATGATGACGTGGGACCTTTGAAATGGGAGAATGGAGAAGCCAGGTAGGACAAATTCCACGTGGATGATGGTAAGTGGATGTTGTGGAGGGTAACAGGTTGTAATGTTTGGGGATGGGACAAAAGATTGGACTTTTTTGCTGCGGCTTGTTTGGTAGCTGACGATTCCTCTTTAACCCGTGACATTGGTTCTCCTTAATTTACGATAATTGAGATCCTAAAAGTCCAGTCCAATTGATCATAACTTTACCAAACTATGAATTTCACTAGTCACTCCAACTACTACGCCCTCTTGATTCTAATCACTCGAATTTCAATGATTAATCCCACTTCTCAAACTTGTGCAGAATCAGCAGAATCAGCAGAATCAGCAGACAGTGAGGAAGAAAACAATTAAACCAATTTTAGTTGAAAGATCAAGCAGAGATGCACAAAAGCTTTGCCAAATTGGACCTGAAAAAATGTTAGGGGATGTGATGATACATTTGAAATGCCAAAAAGAAATTGGCTTGCAATTGTATTTCAGAGAGCACCGAGCAAAATCTCCAACATAGGGATGGGATGTTCAAGGTTTTAATTTTTTCGAACTCAATCAGACTAACTTAGGAATGGGATCTAGTGGCAAGTGTTTTGAGTGGATGGAACGCTTTGTCTTTCCTCATGGACTAAATTGACTCTTTCAACAAGTTAGAGCTCAGATTTTGTTAATGGATCTAATCTGTACCATTAATATGTTTTTGTTCTTGTTTCTTAAGAGCAACACCAAGGGAATGTGAACTTATCTCTTAACGGTAGTGATTCCATGACCTTTTCTGTAAAATCTTAACACACGTAGGAACAGTCATTTCAAGGCTCTATTAAGGGGCAGAAAAGAGAGCGACCAACATATACTCATTGTGGTTTTCCATTCCGTAAGTACAAGGTTATCTTCCTAGTTGTAAGCAGAGAAAAAATCTGCACATAATCAAACATGGAAGAACGCCACGCCTGTCAATCAAGCTATAGACGGTGGTTCAATCGCTTAATGAATACGACAACCTCTACTAACAAAATAAACTCCTTTTCATCTACTTTATGACCCATAAGTAGATTATAGATCTCCTTTCCTTTCAATAGTGAGAAAAAAAATTATACCTCTCCCAAGGTTTTTGGTTGCTCAATTTTTCCTTCCTTCTCACCGAACTAAGTTTCAACCAAGTTAAGCATTCTGTTGGTTGCAGTCAGATGCATTGATAAGATCGAGTACAAATAAGATGGAAATATGGGGAAAATATAGTAATGCTCGTTAAAATATACTCAACAAGAAGGTTAGGGTTTCTTTAGGACTTCTCTCCCGCGGCAGAGCTTGCCATTGTAAAAATTCTTTGTGATCGCATCTATTTATAATTGGCCTTTTAAAAAACTTGAAGCAAATAATGTCTTCCTCACTATTGATCGGTTGAGGAGATTATGTGGATCTAGCCTTAGGTTTTCCTATATGGAGTCATGAGGGGCATCCCTTGGTTTCTAACGTTCACAAATCCATCTGTGGTTTAAAAGAAAACTGGCTATTGGTTCTAAAAATTTCCTTTTTCTTTTGTGCTGTTTCTGTTCCTGGTTTTAAACAATTTATAAGCGCAACATTCCTTCGTCACTAAGTGTTGATCCTTTTCTAAAAACTTTTTGTCAGTAAATGCCATTGATATTTCAATTAATGGATCTGGTGAGAGTGGCCCAAAACAATGGAAGCTTCAAATGAGCAGATCAAGCTTGAGGATCTTGGTAGTTTGAAACTTTACTGGGATTTGATCTCATGGAGGTATGTATCTTTCAAAACGTTATTAGACACTTCACCTATTTGATTCTGATTTATGATATTTTTGGGCTGTAAGCCCCCTCATGGGATCCTAAAATTCAGTAAAGTTCTTTTGAAGGTGTTGTTCTTAGTGATGCTTCTTCGTATAGGCATTTAGTTGGAAGACTTCTCTCTATTTGACAGTATCACGACCAGAGGGAGTCGAGATTAAACCTAATGTATGTTGCCTCTTGATTGGACTCTAGCAAAACCACCCAATGTGAATTGTGCATACACTTTTTAGTTTCACTTTAAACATTCCATCTGTTATTTCGCTAATGTCAAATACTGTTTATACATTCTAAGGCCGTTGGACTTTAATGTATGGATTCAAAGGATGAGATTCATTGAAAGATCTAGGTTGTTCCATGGAAGTCATATAGAATTATCTGGTGTGTTTGAAGCAAATGTATGGAGGAGAAAAGACAACACAAATTCAATTGCATTGAAAACTCTTTAGAAAAGTGTGAACCTAAGTTTGTAGTTTTCTAAAGAGTTTACAATATAATTGAAATTGTTTCTTCTCAAATAAGTTTTGTTTGATTATTTCATTATGGATATCCATCGCAGACTTCTAACAGATTGATAGTTGAATCGAGCAGATAATTCGGTAGCACATTTTTCTTCTTAACAGAAATATCAAAAGATTTTTGTCGGGAAACGGAGAAAAGCTGTAAGAGTACCTGACACCGCATGCTCGATTCCTATAGCTCATAAGGTCCCCTCCATTAAAGTACCCCAGCAGGACCAAACCTGATCATATTTGACGAGAGCTTTCCTCTCCGGTTGAGCAGAGGAACAATAGCGGAAAGCAAAACTCGGAGTTATCCAACATAACCTGGTAAGGATTAGGAAGCCAGAGTTGATGAAAATGAATAGTTGCAAGCTGTTTCAATCGAGCATGAGCTTTTATATGACAGCGCAACATAAAATGCAAAACTGAGAACATTAGAAACATACAAAAATTTAGCTCAATCCGGTTATATAAGGGATCAATAACCTGACCTGCGATTAGTGGAGGATCAGACAGCCAGTTCATGAAGCGCAACTGTTCCCGCAGAAACCTCAAACATTCAAATTCCAGCTTGTATACAATGCACAATCAAAAGTTCAACAAGTCAGAGATGAAACAAATTCAGCAGTCTCTAATGGTGATTACTTTTCCGGATTTTAAGTACAAACTCCTCGGAGCAAAAAAGTGAAACGTTACCGAAAAGTGAGACCTATTAATTTGCTTCGTGCAGAATTTTGTTCATCCGCTAAACATCAACGCACTTAATCCCTAATTATTCGATCATCTGATCCTTCCATTATATATAGTCTACAAAAGCACAGTTTAGAATATTAAAACTAGTTCCGCCATTGACTGCACAATTAGCAGAGTACAGCAGAGAAATTTGCGGATTGACTTAAAATAAAGCTCGAAAAACGTTACCAAAATTGTCCGCCACCAATGGAATTGACGAAGATATGATACTCGCTCAACATTGCCTCCGTTCTCTTTGCCAAGGTTCAGAATGCAGAGGACCACGATTTGAACAGATAAACCACAGCGAATGAAGAAAATGAATGAAAAGCTTCACAAAACTTGATTCAGAGAAACAGAAACGATACAATAGGAAGAATAAAATCTTCACAAATCGTGATTCGAATTTGGCCATGGATCGGAGAAGGAAGAAGTGAAGAACAATAGAGTAGGCGGGAACAAAAAGGCGAAAATTGAAATTACGAAGTCGATGGCGGTTTCGTAAGAATTTTGCCATACATGCTCCTCCTTGGAAACAAAATAATGGTAAATTTTGTTTTTTCTGATATTTATACTCTTCAAATTTTTAGTTTATTTTTCATTTTAGTCCTTAATTTTTTAGATATTTCATTTTGTCTCTAAATTTTCATATATTACACTTTTTTCCGAATTTTTTTGTTGATGCTCACCTGACATTAAATTTTAGTTCATTAATTTTCAATAATTATGAATTTAGTTTTGTTTTAATTAGCTGTAATAATGACGACAAAATTAGTGAAGAATAATTAATTATAAATCTTTTAAATTGATTAATGGTCTATTCAGTAACAAATGAATGTTTGTTTTATCAGTTTTATCTGTTATATTGAAGAATGAAATTAGCTATTATGTAATAATTAAATCCGACTAAATTTAGCTTAGTTCTCCGAGCTGCCTCCTCTTTTTGTCTTTGAATCAATCCGAGCTCACGATATTGTTTTTCTTCCTTCCGCTACAGCTCCAGAGCTAATCGTCGTGCCTCTTCTTTTTGTCTCTGAATCAACTCGAGCTCACAATATTGTTTTTCTTCCTTTCGCTACAGCTCCAGAGCTAATCGTTGCTTAGCTTTTTCTACCCTTCTCCTATTCTCTTCCAACGTTTTATCTAGCTCTTCTCTCTCTTTCCGTGCTTGTTCTTCTTTTTATCTTGTACCAGTAAGAGCGGCTTCTTTCTCCTTTCTATCTTGTATCAGTAAGAGCGGCTTCTTTCTCCTTTCTATCTTGTACCAGTAAGAGCGGCTTCTTTCTCTTTCTATCTTGTACCAGTAAGAGCGGCTTCTTTCTCTTTCTATCTTGTACCAGTAAGAGCGGCTTCTTTCTCTTTCTCGAGCTGCACATCAACATCATCAAACAACTTCTTGCGACCTTCCTCTATTCACCTCTGTATTTCTAATTTAGTCTCTTTAGAGTTTAGCCTTTCTTCAACATGCTTCTGAATTCATTCTTCCATCCAACTAGCTGCATCTTCTTCTAACTTCTTTTCGCCGTCACAGGTGACCTTCTTCTCTTTTATCTCCTCTGCTTTTGCTACCTCTGTCGCCACATTCTAGACCTCCAAGTCTTATCTTCTATTTTCAAACATTTGTCAACCAATGGCTTCATCTTTGCATGAACAGAGAACATGCGATTCGCCATCATTTGTATGTTCATTATCAGGCCCCTTTGTTCAGGCCCCTTTGTTGATGATAGATTCTGTAGGTTCCTTCTTTGATTAAGATCACCAAGCGCTAAGCTGCCCTATGCTTAACAAATTGTTGGTGAGATTGGGGACGTAGTAGACATTTGTCACGGTGATACCTCCAACTTCAAATCTGACACTGCCTCTTCCTTCAACTGCCAATTTTGAGCTATTTCCCAACCTAGCAGTGTGTTTGAAACTTTCGTCAAGCTCAACGAACCATGTTTTGTACCATGTCATATGATTTGAGGACCCGGAATCGAGAAACTAAATGTCTTCTCTTTCAACTTTACTTTTCTTTGTGTACGCCATCAATAGCAGTTCTTCCTCGTCAAATTCAGCTTCTTTTTCTAAGCCCGGACATTCAAATTGGTAATGTCCTTGCTTTCCACATCGAAAACAGTTGATGGTCGACTGGTTCACAGAAGATCTACCTCTTCCTCGTCTTCTAGAGTAACCTCTTCCTCTCTGAAATGTCCCTCTGCCTCTTCCTTGTCCATACCTTGGTACATTCTCCACCTGCACAACCTGCTCTTCACTCCTCTTATCAATCACCTTTTGTTCATGTACAAACAAAGATGCCTGTAATTCATAGACTGTTAATTGGTCAATGTTCTTGGATTCTTCAATTGAGCATACTACGAAGTTGAATTTATCGGTGAGTTATGTCTACTGCTAATGACATGAGGAATTGCGGAGAAAAATACTCAAAAACACCTTCTACTGCTTTCACCTTTGAAAAACACTCAGAAACACCTTCTTTTGCTTTCACCTCTGAAAAACACTCAGAAACACCTTCTCCTGCTTTCACCTCTGAAAAACACTCAGAAACACCTTCTACTGCTTTCACCTCTGAAAAACACTCAGAAACACCTTCTCCTTCTCCTGCTTTCACCTCTGAAAAATACTCAGAAACACCTTCTCCTGCTTTCACCTCTTAAAAATACTCAGAAACACCTTCTCCTGCTTTCATCTCTACACAATCGCACTTTTGAAGGCAGCGGACTAGCGATTGTGCGACACTCACTTTTCAACGACAAGTGACACCTTCTCCTGCTTTCATCTCTACACAATCGCACTTTTGAAGGCAGCGGACTAGCGATTGTGCGACACTCACTTTTCAACGACAAGTGACACCTTCTCCTGCTTTCATCTCTACACAATCGCACTTTTGAAGGCAGCGGACTAGCGATTGTGCGACACTCACTTTTCAACGACAAGTGACACCTTCTCCTGCTTTCATCTCTACACAATCGCACTTTTGAAGGCAGCGGACTAGCGATTGTGCGACACTCACTTTTCAACGACAAGTGACACCTTCTCCTGCTTTCATCTCTACACAATCGCACTTTTGAAGGCAGCGGACTAGCGATTGTGCGACACTCACTTTTCAACGACAAGTGAGCTCAGCCAATTTATTCTTGCGTCGCCTACGGTCAAGCGACGTATGATCGAGCCTCTAGCCTCGATTTTAAAGGAAGGTTTTAGAAAACGAGGAGAGAGAGAGATTTTTGAAAGAGACGTTATATAGGCAAGCAAGAGAGAGATAACAACGGCTTAGCATCGACTTAGCATATATAACCTTGGGTAGGGGGATAGAAAAATACTCAGAAACACCTCCTGCTCTCCTCTGAAAAATACTCAGAAACTTCTCCTGCTTTCATCTCTAAAGTTTCGAATGAAACACCTTCTCCTACTTTCATCTCTAAAGTTTCGAATGTTCTGCGAAGTCGTTGTAGCTGGGCTCGCTTCACTCTAGCATTTCCTTGATACTTAGTTTCATTGAATCCCACAATTGCTTGGAAGTATCCTTTTGAATGATAGTTTTTAGAATACTCTTATCAATGAATTGAAAGAGATAAGTCTTTGCTTTGAGATCTTTGAGCCTTGCTTCATCGATTTTTTTTTTTGTTGGGCTGCTGATAAGATAAGGAATCAACTACAAGGGGAATAAGATTCGGATTACCTTGTTGATCGAATATCTCAAGGCAAGAACACTTGATTGAGATTCGAATCACTCCACAAGCAAGATCGATCATGTCTAGCTTGAATGACTCTTGTTGATCAAATATCTCAAACACTTGTTTGAGATTCGAATCACTCCACAAGCAAGATTGATCATGTCGAGCTTGAATGATTCTACATGCAATCTAAACTACATAGAATTGCAAAGAAACTTAGCCATTGGCTAAAGAAAAGCACAAATGCTTCTTTTTATATATTCCAAGTCTACCTTACAAATACAACATACATGGCTTTATATAGCCTCAAAATGAAACTATTAAAGGCATTCCAAAAGTTGTAACATTCATACTTAATGGCCATAATTAGCCATTATGTAAATGTAACCTAAAGTAAATAAAATGTCTTAAAATACAATAACTCTAAATTACTCTAAATTGTAACCCACCCAAAATTTACAACAATCAAACTTCATTCTTCTTCAATGTAGCATGAATTGAAACATCTTTTTGATAATTTTGACAACCTTTTCTTCACATCTTCATTGAAGTATATTGTATGATTGATGTCTCTTGGTTCATATCAGCTGCTCTTAGTGCTTCATTTCCTTTTGGTTCCTCGAAACCAGATTGAATAGCACTCCAATATTCCTTGAAACGCAAGAGATTTTCCATGACCAAACTCCAATGCTCGTAGTCTCCATCAAATTTAGGAACACATAGTGTTGCAAAGCTTCCTAAATCACTTGCCATTTGTTCAGTGTTTTTCCTCCGAACACTCAATTTTGTATATTTCTTCCCTCAGGTCCAATTAAGTTATGATACCATAATGTTAGGAATAGAGGGGAAAAACTGGAAAGATGAGAAGAATGAATGAGGAGAAATCTAATCAAATTGACTATTATATAGCGTTGCCGAATCAAATCTAAGACTAAATCTGTTAGACCAAATCAAATCTAATTCAAATAACCAAATCAAATCTAATCTAAATAACTAAATCAAATCTAATCGTCAGTTCTCGAGACGTATTGAGTCATGTAACCTTAGATTATCGACTATCGGGTGGAAATAATTATGAAAATGAGTGAAACTACGACCTAAATGTTCAACGTGTCACTTTTTTGCGTGTATTGAAACTCAACCATATAAAGTTATAAACTAAGAATGTTCACGAGGTGAGGCGGGGCGAGACATTTAAATCCTCATCCCGAAAAATCCCTGGTTTAGTTCTCCCATAATCGGGAAAGATTCTTATTATTTTATTTACAAATTAATATTATTTATTATATGAACAAACCGAAGTTATTAGTGTAATTTAAATAATATATGATTAATATGCAGACAGATTGTGTTCAAACATTAATCTAAATGATCTAGAGTATATGGATAAAGTTGATTTGTTTTATTTTGATTATATTATTTATACAACATATTATGTAATTATTATAAAAAATTTAATTAAAATCGTTCCTGAAGAGACATGTGAATGGAGGTATCCTATATAATGTTGGACTATAAGATATTTAACTATTAATTGATACAATTGGTATTTCACACGATAGACTATATATAATTCAGTCTTAATCATTACCGAGTTACGAACTCGTGCTCATGGGAGCTTGTACTTTGACTTGCATGAGCGATAATGACTGTTGTAGCCGGGTCAACATGCTTACGATTTTGTTACTCGACCAAATAGGAAGGTGAGATTGCAATCTCGTGATCATAAATTCATTATTTTTTTTATAAAATATAAGTAGACGAGTAGTTCCTTGAAGTAACTAATTCAATACTCGAATAACGAGACTCCACCTTCTTATCGGCTCGAAAGAAATTTGATTTATTGCTCGATTGTAAACAAATTGTCTGTTGAACTATAGATCCACATGTATTTTTTAAAAAAATTAATTTTTTTTTGAAAATTTTAAAGAGTGTATTAATAAAATAAATTGAATGGTACTTTTTTTAATTTTGTTGAAAATTTAAGGTACTTTTCAGATATTGTTAGAAGTACAGGGGTGTAATTGAAATTTTTTAAAGTTTTAAGGGTGTAATTGAAAATTTTGAAAGTTTTAAGGGTGTTATTGTAGTATTTTCTACCATTATAGGCAAATAGGTAATTTAACATACTTATAAGGGATGTTTTAGTAATTTCACGTTGAAAAACAATCATTTATTTTCATTTAATCAGCGAGCGTAGAAGGAGAAGAATCGCGAATGAAAGCAATCGATACCGTAGAAATTGCATCGAATCTCTCAGGCGAAGAAGCCCTCACTGTAAACGTTATAACATTGAGCACTTCCAAAAATCACCAGAGAAATTCATTCATTCACTGCAAAATCCCTTTGTTCATCTTCCGATGCCCAAACTCCGCGTTGCCCTCAAAGTTTTCTGCTCCTTCAGCTCTGTGTTTTTGTTGCTATTCAACTGACAAAAAAGCACCAGTAAGCACCTATTTTGTTTCATTTCGTTTTTCTTCTTCCTCGAAATTTCTATTTATGAACATGTTTGGGAGGTTTTGTTTGAATCGCTTCATCTAATCGTCTTCTCTAAATTTCTGCTGATTTTGTGGTTATGTTCTGTTTGGAATTTTACCTTTTGACTAACATGGATTCAATGGCGTTTTTGAAGTTCATTTGTTTCTTAAATGTGAGTTTTGCTTAATTTAAGCTTGAGTTAGGGTTTTACTACGTTGATTTTGCTGATAGTTTCGTCAGCTCTCTACTAATTTTCCTTGTGAACTCGTGAAATGTGAGAATCGTAGCCGTATGGAGTTTGGACCTATTGACGGGTTTTGCGATGAAGGCGTAAAATTGTTTATTGCATTGGTCACCATATCAAGGCGTAGAGATGTGAGGTGGTTCCATGCATTCCCTTTGAACTCTAATGGAGTGATGGTTGGATTTTGTAGGACGGATTGTGGAAGTGAATGTGTATATTTACCGAGCAATCTGCATTTATTATTTTTCATTTATTTATAAATATGCATTTTATTTTTCAAATCGCTTGATGGCTATCAAACTAGCATATTTAAATTTAGCTGTTTTTGTGTGCGTATCTCAACTAATTTTATGAGATAGTTGCCTAACAACACGAGAGTGCCTGCCCTTTCTTTCACGCTGGCCAGGACGAGAAAGGATATAATGGTGCATTGAAAGATCCAACAGTCAAAAGGGAAACCGAAGGGGGGTTCTAAAAAGCAAGAATCGGCTCCCCTTATGAGAATATAACCGGTCCCATCTCTCTCCAAACCTAACGTGGTAGTTCCCCATCATAGGGCTTTCTATCTGTAGATTGAGGCATTACAAATAACCACTTGCTAAGTGTCAAATGGTTTTTTGAGTGCATTTAATCAATCGATGCTATTCACTGACTCCCACTGGGTGTAAATCGACTGGGTTCCAAACCTCACCCTTGAGAAAAAGATATTGAACTTCATTTCTTTCTGTCATTCTGTTAGTACAAGGATCCCCGCTAAGCATCCATGGCTGAATGGTTAAAGCGCTCGGGTGCCACGGAATGGGCGAAGATCACCAGAGAGCAAGGCCAGATCTTCTGCATTTGTTAATCAGGAAACTCTTAGGATTTTAATTTTCTAAGAGTTGGGCATATGATATTTGGTAATTTGGTTAGGATGGGACAAAGGGAGAGTGCAAGGAGCGAGACAATAAATAGTTGGGTAGCTTGGGAGAGGATCAGAACTCTTGAAGTTTGAAAGACTTGTATCCATCCTTGCACAGCTCTAGTAAGTAGTATTCATCTCTTCACATCACCAATCGAGCACAAATTACAAGGTCTAAAGTTTAAATCCTCCTTTTCTTTTTCGACTGCAGTTTCTCTTATCTTTTATCCAAATGGATAGTCTTTTTGTGTTTCCTTTGGAATGGAGTGGTGAGGGTTTTCCTATTTCTTTTGTAATTTCATACCAACAATGAAAGAAACAATTTTAGCTAAGTTTTGAAGAAAAAGAGTTCCTGATTGAACTCAATTGGCGTCGAAATACCTCCCTAGGCACGCCAATGGGATAGAAAGTTTAGTATATTCCTGTTTCAGGTTGTTCAATTCTAACACCCAACCCAACCCAACACTTATATGTTTGGGTAGGGTTGGATTGGGTTGCCCACTTGCTACAATTATGGAAAACCAGACACGAAACAAAGACACTAAATGAATTGGGATGGGGTATCAAAAGGACATTGAAGATACGACAAAGAGAGGCAGCAATGAGGAGACAACGAAGATATCAAATGCGAACGTTGGAGAGTCACAATGAAGAGAGAGATTTGGAGAGCTAAATTGAGACACCCATATCACCCACATCACCCCTATCAACCTTAGATTGCATGTATATGCACTTTTCCTTCTCTTTAGGGTTGTAGCTGTGCATCATTTGTGGAGGAATATCAGAAGATCTTGACCATATTATTTGGAGTTGTTAGTTTGCTCAATCTATTTAGTCTCATTTTGAAGTCTTTTAGAGTTTCTATGGCTTTAACAAAATGGTAGGGCTATGTTGAGAAGGCTCTGCCACATCCACCCTCTAGGATAAGGGCAAAATTCTTTGGCAAGTTTGTTTTCTTATTTGCCGTTTTACGGGACATTTGGATTCAAATAATAGAATTTTGGAAGGGTAGAGAGGTTCTGGAGGAGATTTGGTATATCATTAGGTTTTCTTGTGGGCTTTGGTTTCTAATGTTTTCTGTAATCATTAGTTACGTTATTCTCTTGGATTGGAGTCTCTTTTATGCAGTTTTCGGGCTCTTTTTTTGTTTGTTCTTGTGTAACATTTTCTTTTTTCTTAATGAATGCTCGGTTTCTTATTAAAAATTGCTCCGATAAGCCAATTTCAATCACATTATAAGGGACCTTTAATGAAAGGCTATTTTCATTGAGATAGGACAATAGTGTAAGGGGTATCACTATTTGAAATGGTGGTGCCTCCCCTACAAGAACTCTCAAATGAAGTGTTGGGATGAAGATTCCTGAATGGGTTGAAAACTAGCGTAAGGATAATTGCAAGGTGAAAGAGAATGTTGGAGAGAGTGATGAAATAGGGGGGCTGTCATTGAACTTGATTGTTGAAATCCGCCATCAGCCTATGCACAACGCACGACCCCAAGCTACTCCATTTAGTATTGGCCTCATTGGTCTGATTTGTGGCTGGAGCAATAGTTTGCATCTTGATTTATTTGAGCGGTCCTACATAGATTTGGAAGAGCTTGTGCTCGAAACGTACCATAGAATCTTGAACAAGGAGACGTCCTTGATTGTTTCTTAGATTCTTTTTCTTTTGTAGTTGTGTCTTCATGTAAATTCCGTCTCCTTTCAATGGCCTATTGATTAAATGCACTTCTTTTCTTTTGGAAAAGCCTTTTGTATTCTGATTTGGTTCGGCGCTTCACGTTCCTCCCCTCTTTTCTAATTTCATATCATCTATGAAATTATTTTTCATCATCATCATCATCATTATTATTTGTAAGACTACTGTTTTGATCCTATAGTTTTTTAAATTAGACAAATTCTAGCTTTTTCTTCTTTTTTTGGGTGTAAGGATGCATAATTATCTTATCATTAAAATATTTGGCGAATACTTGGAATGATTTGTGTCTCAACTTGATTTGCATGCTTATAAAGAATCGAACATCTTTCCACTTACCAGGCATTGTTCCTTAATAAATTGATCTTCCATGTGCTTAAAATTTATTAACTGGTTCATCTCGTTTCGAACTGTAGCAACCAAATTGATTTGAGGTCTGTGTGCGCGGGGCATGGTTTGGAAGTACCAAGTGGTTTTTCCAAAGTTGCAGGGTAACTTCGTGCGGAGAATAATGCAAGCATTGTGCTATCATGTAAAAGTTAATTTACACTGCATTTCCATATTTGAGTCAATTGAATGAGGCTGGGCTGATCATTGTATGAGTTATGGATTGCAACAAAGATGAAGCCATTAAAGCAAGGGAGATTGCTGAGAAGAAGATGGAAAGCAAAGATTTCACGGGGGCTCGTAAGCTTGTTCTCAAGGCTCAACAGCTAAATCCGGACGCAGAGAATATTTCGCAAATGCTCATGGTTTGTGATGTGCATTGTGCGGCAGAGAAGAAGCTTTTAGGGAATGAGATGGATTGGTATGCCATCCTTCAGATCGAGCAAACAGCAAATGAGGCGACGATTAGGAAGCAATATCGGAAGTATGCTCTTCTACTTCATCCTGATAAAAACAAATTTATTGGTGCGGAAGCTGCTTTCAAGTTGGTTGGTGAAGCTCAACGAGTGCTGTTGGACCAAGAGAAACGCCGATTGCATGATATGAGACGCAGACCAGCTATACCGTATCAACCTCCACATAGAGCTGCTCCATCCTTTAATGTCGGGGTTCAAGCTAATTTCAGAAGCAACTTTACGAGCTTCATTCCTCAGCATCAGCCGCCTCAACAGCAAGGACACTCAGGGTTCAGTCATAATCGCGCGACGTTTTGGACTGTCTGTCCATTTTGTTCAGTGAGGTACCAGTACTATAAAGAAGTGGTTAATAGATCACTATGCTGTCAGAATTGCAAGAAGCCCTTTGTTGCATATGATATGGAACTACAAGGGGCTCACCCTCAACCCATGTCGAACTTGAACCAGACATCATTTTTCCAGCAGCAGAGTTCCTTCAATCACAAGGCTGATACAGGACGCCCGGGAAACTCTCAGTCTGACAAGCGTCGGAGGACACGCAGCACCTCGGCTGCTGCTTCAGAAAAATTCACTGGTAAAAAGAAAAGGAAGCAGACTTCTGAATCTAGTGAGAGTTTTGATACGGGAACCAGCTCCGATCAAGAGGAAAATGTTGTTACTGATGAAGATAGCAGAAAGGATGTTGGTTGCTCGGGAGAGCAACGTCAGCGTAGATCGGTTCGAAGCAGGCAGAAGGTTTCTTACAATGAGAATGTAAGTGATGATGACAACGATGACTTTGTGATCACTCCAAAAAAATCAAAGAGAAGAAAATCATCAATCGTTTCTGACGACGACGTTGAAGAAGTATATGTAGATGGGGCATCTAAAATCAATAACCATTACAGATCTGTTGATTTGGATGCTGATCGGAAGGAAGTAAATAAGCAAGAAAATCATTGCTCTGAACGGAATTTATCGAATAGAAACAAGGGAAGTAAGAAGGCGAGTCATAAAGAAACGGCAGATAAGGATGTTTCTCAGGGAAGCACGGAGTCAGCTGGTGATCCCAAGTGTAATTTTCTTTCATGTTCTGATCCCGATTTCCATGATTTTGATAAACTGCGGAATCGAGAATGTTTTGCTCTCGGGCAGATCTGGGCTATGTATGATGATATTGATACTATGCCTAGATTCTATGCTTGGATCAAGAAAGTGTTTCCTTCTGGATTCAAGGTCCAAATCACTTGGCTCGAGCCAGAAGTAACCGATGATGGCCGAAGAAAATGTGTCGATAAAGAAATGCCAATTTCCTGTGGTGAGTTTGTTTTCGGAGCAACTGAAACCATGACAGATTGTGGTTCGATGTTTTCTCATGTTGTTTCCTGGGACAAAGGCTGTCGTAAAGACAGTTTCAAGATTTATCCAAGGAAAGGGGAAATTTGGGCTCTCTTCAAGAACTGGGATGAGAACAGTAACTGTGATTCCAATAGCCGATACGAGTATGAGTTTGTTGAGACATTATCGGAATTTACCGAAGAAGCTGGTGTCGATGTTGCATTCTTAGCTAAGGTGAAAGGCTTTTCGTGTCTCTTTTGTCGAACAGTCAAGGAAGGAGGAAAACCAGTTAGAGTCCCTGCAGCTGAGTTGTTCAGATTTTCGCATCGGATTCCTTCGTTTCCACTCACCGGTGACGAACGAGAGGATGTTCCAGAAGATTCTTTGGAACTTGACCCAGCTGCTCTTCCCCCCAATGTTCCTGAAATTGTGATCCCTGTGCAATTAAAAGAGATGGCCGCTGCTGCTGATATTAAGACAGGTCTCCGGTCTGAGAGCGATGATGCTAATGTACCTGTAGCTTCGTCGGGCGAGGCTTATGAGATTCCAGATCCTGAATTTCACAACTTCGACGTTGACAAATCTTCTGAGAAGTTCAGCATTGGTCAGGTCTGGGCACTGTACAGTGACGAGGATGCCTTGCCGAGGTACTATGGTCTGATCAAGAAGATAACTCGTGAACCACGGTTCGAAGTGAAGTTGACGTGGCTCGAGTCCTCATCCCTGCCAAATGACACTATCGAATGGCACGATAAAGGCATGCTGATTCCTTGTGGGAGATTTAGAACTCAAAGGAGAACTACCATGCACTGCTGCACTTCCACCGATCCCTTTTCACATCTGGTTAGAACTGATTCTGCTCCTAACAGTGGCTTCTCCATCTTCCCTAGAACTGGTGAAGTTTGGGCATTATACAAGAACTGGACTCCTGAAATCAGATCTTCAGATTTAGAAAAATGTGAATACGATATAGCAGAAGTCATCGACGACGACGATTCACATAAAGAAGTTATGGTCTTGAAACGCGTCGATGGCCATAACTCGATCTTCAAGGCTCAAACCAAAAACGATGGTTCCACACTCACTATGACAATTCCTCAAGCCGAGCTTCTACGATTCTCTCATCAGATACCTGCTTTTCGGTTGACAGACGAGCTGGGTGGTAGCTTGAGAGGTTGCTTGGAACTTGACCCTGCCGCTTTACCAATATATTATTTTTCTTGACTCGATTAGGCAGGACGATATCGACACTGTAGGCAGCGATGCCATTGTATACCTCTGTATCTAATAGCCCCAACCCGAGCCTTTGGACGGAAAACCGAACCTTTTTTGGAGAAAACCTTGGCAAACCTCAACTTGTTTAGATGAGAAATCTGTGCTGGTTTGGATCTACGCTGGAAAACCAAGCTTTTTATGCTTCACTTTCCAAAGGTGTGTGCTTGGATCTTGATCTTACTGGCTTTGGTAAAAAGATAAGTTTCCCACTCATAATTACTTTGTTTGTGCATAAAATTTCAATTATCATTGTGAATCAACCACCTATTTTGGTATGTAGACTCATTTGCCAAGGACAAGATGATGAATTTCTTCACTTACCAAATTTAAATTTTCAAATTTTACCTCCACTATTTACTTTTTACTTCTCATTTGAATTCCAAATGGTTGGTGAGTAAATTTCTTAGAAGAATGATTACTAGTAGTAGTTATTTGTATCGGAAGTCGTTCCATTCGATCGTCTTACTGTTTGGACGTGTTGGTGTGCGTCTCGACTATTCTAATTATGTAACTACTTGATAAGTTAGGAGGACGTTAAATTTTTGGCAGATGACCTAACTTCGAATCCCACCTGAATTTCTTCTTACTCGGGTATATGCTATCAAAGCTATTGTTGTTGCCTAATTGCTTTTAGCTTATAACGTTATTTTCTTACCAATTATTTTTAACATATTTTCTCGCTCACGTTTTCTAGAACATTTCTCTTAAACGTGACTCGAGGCTTGAGCATATGTCGACACTATCCATAAAATCTGAATTTTTCATGGCTGACTTGTGTCATTAGGTTAGAATAAGTGTTGTACAATCACTGTCTCGTTGTCGCAAGAGTGTGATTTAGCTCGAAAAATTAATCCTCAATTAAGATTCTCCCCGTCCTTGTCCTTGCCCATTCTTTGTTAAAAAACTATATTGAAATTTAGATTTTTTAAAATTATATTATATATTTTCTTATAAAATATTATTAAATTTAATAGGTTGCTTATGGTAATTATTTATTAAAAAATTTATTTCAAATAACTTTGAATTTCCACGTGTGTTGCTAAAAATCGGAAAAAATTAAAAATTAAATTAATTGAATTAAAGGTTTGACAGCTGTCGGTCCTCTATGGCAAAGAGTAACGGTTCGCTGACTAAGAGGTTTGGGTATATTTTTCAAATTTATTTTTTCATTTTTTTATTAGGAAAACTGACCTTTTTTCATCTTGGAACTCGATTCTCTTCGGTGAAACCCTCACTCTCACTCTATTTTTCCCTCCAAAACCCTCACGGTCCCTTTCATCTTCCCGCCATATCTTTCACATTCCAATCCTACTTCTTAAGCCCTCTTCCGATTCGCTTCTCCGGCGCCGACAAACTATCTCCGGCTTCGCTCCCCCGGCGGCAGAAGAATTGAAAATGACTCCCTTCTGGAGTGATCGCGTGGACATTGATTGTACGGATACCGAAGTCTTTGACGGCCATCTTTCACCGCCTACATGTTCTGGTAAACGATTTAGATTTCCGTATCATTTCCTTTTAAAGTGATCGATGTTTTGAAAGGTCGGTCTTGATGTTCTGTTCATTGAGTTTCTGAAGTCGCTGGAACTTTCCGTGAGCCTTTTTTTTTTTTTTTTTTTTTTTTTTTTTTTNTTTTTTTTCACTGTAGGAACCACCGATTAATCGTGTATTCTCATTTGTGATTTATGAAGTTTTATATTCTGGATGATTTTTCTTGGGAATCGACTGAGTTCATGCAGTTCTTGGATTCCACAGCAGAGTTCTCGTATTCACCTCTTACTGAAGTTAAAATTCAATTTGATGATAGGCTAAAATTGACTCTTTCGATTATCAAGCATGGGATAAGTTTTTTCCTTGAACTTCTAGCTAAATCAAATTCAACTAGCTTCTCATAATGTAGAGTGATTATGCTGTCTGTGACTGGAAACTGTTATACTTTTCACCTTGATTTATCTTGTGGTTCGGGTAACACAGGTGAGGAAGCCGATAAAGCTGCGTGTTCTTCAAGAACAGTTGACTTTTATGATGACATGTTTAAAACTCAAGTAGTGAATCCTGTAAGTAATGAGTTTGAAACTCAATTAGTGGATCCCCTTGGAGAAACTCAAGTGTTCGATGTTGCGCGTGAAACCCAAATCTCGAGTCTCGGTGGTGAAACCCAGGAACTTGATGATCCCATTCCTGATTGTGTCAAGAATATGAACTTTGACACTCAAATATTGAATGATTCTGATGGTGAAGAGGCTGGTGATTGCTATGATGATGAAGGAACAGAGACAACTGAAATTAATCTCGATCTATCCGGCGATGAATCAGCCCAAAGTTATGATCAAATGACCTCTCTCCGTGGACATGATGCGCGGAAAGATTTAGAGGTACTACGAGACACGTTGCCTGATAAAAAATGTAATTCAGGTATTATTCTTTTGTTCGTTTGTACTAGATGCAAATATTTTTTGTGGCTTTCAATACGAGTGGAGTTCGAACAAGTTTTAATTTAGTTCGTTTCGTGCTCGTCGTGTGGTTTAAGTATATTACGGCAGAGTTCCCTGTTTTCAGAATGTTATGTCTATAGTTTTTAGTATATTCGTGCTCGTCGTTGAATAATGTAATTACAATGAGGATAGAAGAGAAAAGTGAATCTATAGTTTTTGTTGAGCTGATAAAAGTGCTCTTGAGATGTTTATTTGTTGCAAATGATTATTTTTTCATTCTAGGATTACAGTTGAAAAAACAATGAGTCTAAAATCAATTTTCTTTTCGTTCACCTTTTCAGGACCCACACGACTTGCTTCGACTCGTGCAGCCTCATTGCGTGCCTCTGGTTTAGCAGCCCGTAGTTCTGCCATGAACACTAGAAGCCCCCGGTCTTCTTCTGTAATGATTGACAAGAGTATAGAAAAATCATCCTTAAAAGGTTATCACGTTGATTGGCAGAGTGATTTTGGGCAATTCTGTGAGATTGATGGAGATTCAGGTAACATTAAGTGCAGAGCTTCGATTCGTGTGGCTTCATTGCGTGCCTCTGGTTTAGCAGCTCGTTGTTCTGCCATGCAGACTAGAAACCCCACGCATTCGGTTATGATCGACAAGGATGTAGGAAAATCATCCTTAAAAGATAATCATGTTGAGCGGCAGGCCGATCTTAAGTGCAGGGCTGGCAGTTCAGCAGCGAGAAAGCTTTTTGCTGATGATTATATACCTGTTGGAGATTTAGGAGATCTCGACACAAGCCATGATGTCAGTGACGTTGACCTGCATCGTTTGACTGCATGTGATGGTGATCAGTTGGCAGGGTTAAGCTATGTCGACTCTCAAGAACCAGGGGATTTGACTCAAGACAATGCTCTTGATTTTGTTGAAAAGTTTCTTAAAGATAATTCTATGGAGTTTGATCAAGGAGGAGGAACCCATAAATTGGACGCTATGGTGCAACCGAAGTCTGTTCCTAACACGAAAGGACAATATAATCTGGCTAACATTGTTAATTGTATGAGAACAGTTGGAGAATCGAGAGCTTTTGACTGGGACGATAGTCGAGAAGATGAAGGAGGTGGAGATCTTTTCTGCAGAAGGAAGGAAGAGTTCTTCACCGAACCTCAAAATTTGAAAGGAAAACGAGTAGACTTGAATGGTGACTGGGAAGAATGTTTAAGTACAAAAAATATGAAATCGAGGTTATTTTGTTCTGATTCACGTCTAGAGTTGAGTAAAGGAAACGAGAACGAGTCATTCCGAGACGCCTACGTCAAATGCAAAATGAACCTATCCAATAAGTTGGATCAGCAGAATGATGGCGAAGCATGTTCGGGAGAGTTGGAAGATGATGGCGTCGATGATCAACAAGAAGTCTCTAATGTGGGTTTCGATACACAGATGGCAGCTGAGGCAATGGAAGCATTATTCCATGATGAGAGTATCCATAAGTTAGTTCATAATAATGGTCCAAAGGACTCTTTCAGAGGTTCTCCTTCTGGAAAGCCAGACTCGAGCTCAAAATCAAGGCGATCTGCTAGGGGACATGCTTCTAGTTCTCGGGTTGCCCCTAGGCAGTCGAGAAAAAGAAACCAGAAGTTTTCTGGAACTCTCAGGAACGTGTGTGGAACCGAGACTGTGAAATTGTCGGAACGGAGTAAGAAAAGAGACGCTGATGGAATTGGCCGTGACTCTAGTAATGGATGTAACACGGTTCAGAAGCAGCTTTTACGTGGAAAAATCGTTGAGGTTTCACCTGTTGCACATCGAACGAGGAATTCGATGATGCTAAATCAATCGAAAAAGGCTAAGATTACATCTGGTGAACGTGAGCGGTCGGTTACAAAGGTAGGTTCATCAATCAAGAAAAGTTGTGGTGATAGAGCCAATAGGGATTCTAAAGCAAAGAGAACAAAATCTTTAGAGGCTGCATCCGAGATTCTCGAAACAAAGTCGAAAGGCTCTGAAAATCGAGCAAAACGCTCCATAGGAGAGCGAAAATCGTGTGATATTTTTGTTGGTCCGCTAAGTCTGTCGGAAGATTTACTTGGACGAACTATGAATAAGCGCAAGAGGTCGTGTAACATGAAGAAAACACGATCATCACCTCGTTTAACCGAGAACTTGGAAAGACCAACCATTGGTAGATTGTCCATTGAAGATTCAAACAGGCCAAATTCTGTTCAGCAGTTAAAGAAAAAAAACGATGGATGTTCGGTTTCTTCTATTGTAAACACTACGGTCGATACATTTCCGAGTAAAAGGCATAAACCATCCGACACAGTTTGTGCTACTCCGCCCGATAACTGTAGGACGCCTAGAAATGCTGCATCACCTGTTTGTATGGGCAGTGAATATTACAAACAATCATGCAAAAAGGGCCTCTCGAAACCAAGTCTTTTGAAAGAACTTCGTGATTTAACTGCTCCGGGTTTTGTGTCGGGATCATTTCGTACTGAATCGAGGAAGAGAAAAGATATGAATGACGTTCGAGTCTTGTATAGCCAACACCTTGATGAGGACATAATCAAACAGCAAAAGAAGGTAAGTTTCAGTTCTTATACTCTTTTACCTTCTGCCAGGTGGTTATGGTTATGGTTATTTCAACTTATAACTCATTATTGATGATCTTTCAGACGTTGACTCGCCTAGGGGTTACCGTCGTATCGTCCATGACCGAGGCAACACATTTCATTGCCGATAAATTCGTACGTACGAGGAATATGTTAGAAGCCATTGCTCGGGGTAAGCTTGTCGTGACACACCTATGGATTGAGAGTTGTGGACAGGCAAGCTGCTTCATCGACGAAAAGAATTACCTCCTACGAGACGCCAAGAAGGAGAAGGAATTTGGCTTTAGCATGCCAGGTTCTTTGGCATGTGCTCGCCAGCGTCCTCTTCTCGAGGTGATTTCGATATCATTGTTTAACCATGTGCTGTTTTTCGCTCGCCATTACCCTTCTCTAGTTTTCACAATGGTAAGCTCCACAGGGTCGACGCGTGTTGATTACTCCAAATACAAAGCCTGGGAAAGACGTCGTTTCGAGATTGGTCAAGGCAGTAAAGGGTCAGGTATGTTGTGATTTTGATCCCTTTTCTTCGACGCATCACGTGTCGTTCATCTGCGCTGCACGTGTTCATACACATTCTTTTGCTAATGTTGGTTGTGATGTTATCAGGCAGTAGAAAGAATCGGGAGGTCTATGGTGAAGGATGATCAAATTTCAGATGATTTGTTGGTTTTGTCGTGCGAAGAAGATTACAATATGTGCATGTCTTTTCTTCAAAAAGGTTGGTTCAAGCCTTTCCTCATTTAGTTTATACCATCAATGAAGTCTAGTGGGTTATTATTTTTTTATTTTTTATTTTAAATAAAATTATTAAAATTGAAAAGAAGAAAGACGGGTTCGTCACGTGACAAATTGTGGCTAGACGACTAGGTGGGTTGGAAAAAGATGGGTGAAACTCGGGATGTGACCATTTATTTTTCTTCCTTTTTTTTAAAAAAATGTATATTTTGTATGCAGGCGTCTCGGTGTATAGTTCTGAGTTGTTACTTAATGGGATCGTAACTCAGAGGCTTGAATTTGAAAGGTCGGATCTTCTATCATTGAGTAAATTTCATATAAATAATTCATAATTTTTTTTTATTCATTTAGTTTTAGTATAAAAATAATTTTATTTTGAAGTTTGAATTAGTTCGAGAATTTTTATATCATTGATTCGTAACACAAATTAGCCTTTGGAAATCGAATGGATCTTGAAAATTTCTTTCTAATAGAACGTTTGGGATTCGTTTGATATAATTTTCGAAGTTCTTTTTTAAAATGTTATTAGAAAGTCATTTTAAATGAATTCTCAAATATCATTTGATGCTCGTGTCCTAATATTGTTGAAGGATTATGCAGGCATCGTCTTTTTGCAGATCATGTCAAGAGGACTCGTTCGACGATATGGCTCAAGAAAGATGGAAATAAGTTCTATTCTGTTACCAAACGTCGATAACTTTGTTACATAATCGTCTCGCAGTGTATATTATATAGTTTTGATGTGCTCTATGTATTAGATTTCATAGTTTAATGTAAATGCTTAGGCGCTAATAGGGTAAGTGCATGTTATAATTTTATTTATTTATCTTATTATCATAAGGTTATGCAAAATGCAATTATATTTTTATTTATTTTATTATCGAGTAACTTAATGTAATGATGCGATTTATATATTTATATATTAAGGTCTTATGTGATATTAATTGGGAAATTTTAAATTCTTGTGTCTTTTTTTATTTCGTTAACTTTGTGTTAAACTTATGCCAACGAATTTATATATAATTACTTGATCCAGTTACATGGCTGATTTGAATTATTACATTATTTTTGCTATGTTCATCATTTAAAACTAATTTTAATTGTATAGAAATGCAAATGCAAATATTAAAGTGATTATACGAAAATTGCTTTTAATAAATATTCAATTATTCATAATATTTTGAACTTTACAATTTTTTTTTTTGTTAAAATAAAAGATGAAGAATTAAAAATGTTATTTAAGATTATACAAAAGATTAAGATTTTTATAATTTATTTCTTCTGATAAATCATCTAGGTAATTAATTTTTATGCCCGTAAATAATATTAAAAAGATAAAATGAAAACATTTCAATATTTAGGAATATAATTTAACATTTAACAAATAACTTATAAACATTGTTTTCACAAAAAATCACTATTTTTNAAAAAAAAAAAAAAAAAAAAAAAAAAGTGTCCATAGGAATACAATTTTCCTAAGCAAAAAATATAAACGTTCTACTTATTAGGTCTTCAATCTTCGAGCAGTCTTTTTTTCATCTTATCGACAGTAGCTCGAGCTCATTCATTGATATTGTCTATTTTTTAAGAAATTCAAAACTTCTAAATCTTGATTCGAGATGAAGATGATATGATCTTTACTCATTAGATGACTGAAGATGTTCGTGTAAAGTGGGATCTACCTGCATTCTCTTCATTCATCAGATTGTCGTTGATAATTAGAATTTTGGAAGGAAGCTTCCGGAGACAGGCTTATCATCTTCGGAATTCGGTCATACTAGATTGTGATTCTGCACGACTCGAACTCGCCAAATGTAGTAATGAATATACAGAGAGTTAAGGCTCATAGCCATACCAAAACCCAAGATTGCAGACAGCAAAATGGCATATATGGCCTTCAGTTTCAGCTGCAAACAAAGGCCAAAAGAATGTCACTATGATGTACTAAGTTGAGGTTTCTAATCCAAAATGAGAACAATGAAGATTGATATATTCTCGAGTTAAACGTGTTTGAAATTTGCAGCCTTAGTTTTGATACGACTTATTTGGAAGTAATTTTGAAAGAGTTCAAAATCACTTTTTACACATTCAAAATCACTTTGAAACATGTTTTTCATCATTCAAGATCAGTTTTGATGGTATGAAATTTGCATCTAAAAGTGTAAAACCGTTATTGTTTTATTATTACACTTTTAAATGCTATTTTCAAATAATCAAAATTGATTTTAAAGAATTAAATACACGTTTTGGAGTGGTTTTGAACTTGACAAAATGATTATAAGTACTTCAAAATCACTCCCGAACATGTTAGATGGGTCCGTTCGGTTTTCAAAAACAGGGTGGCACTCTTTAGAAGCCACTTTGAGACCAAAGTTGTGCTATGTCAAATGCATCAAGATTTTACTCACCAAAGTATATAATATATGAAGAATGATAGCTACAAGTGCAAATTCAAGAGCTGCATAAGTCCATATGTATTCCTTGATTGCTGCAAAGTTGAGCAGGCAGGAAAACTATGAGAATCATAATCAGCTTTAAAGGAAATATAACTATGAGAATCATAATCAGCTTTAAAGGAAATATTCAAAGTATCGTATAAAACTATACCGAGAATGACCGAGAATATCGACGACATGATACCAAACAACAACGCAAAAGGCGCAGCGTAATTGATCGCCCCAGTCTTCAAGTCGTGAATCTAAAACAAACGAAAACAGGATCGAACAATGTCGGAATCTGAACACAACGTGAAAATATAAAGCTAAGTATAATACATGTTCCTAAAGAAGTTCAAGTACGAGGAAGTTTCGTAACAGCTCAAACTCACCGCTAACAGATATTGTCTGCTTTGACTCGTTACGTATCGTTGTTAGCCTCACGATTTTAAAACGTGTCTGCTAGGGAGAGGTTTCCACACCCTTATAAAAATGTTTCGTTCCCCTCTTAAACTGTGAGAGTGACGGTGATACGTAATGGGCGACGGCGATTCGTAACGGGCCAAAACAGACAATATCGGCTAGCGGTAGACTTGGGTTGTTAAAGGTTCAAACAATTTCCTCTTTCTTAGCAAATGGCATACCAGAAGCTGCTGAAGGAAGAAAAAGTAGCATATTGTGCTAATTAAAAGAAGCACCACAAAGTCCTGCCAAGCGCTGCAGCAAATACAGAAGTTAAAGTACAGTTTCAGCTTAGTACGTGAGACGAAAATCGGAAACGAGAGTGAAATTTTCGAACATCGTCAAAAGTAGAGATGTCCACAGAGCGGGACGGTGACGGAGATGCCTTTTCCGTCCTTCCCACCTGTTTCAGTCCCTATTCCGGCAAAATTCTCAATTTATTTTCACGGGGATCAAGGAGAAATCTTGTAACAGACCAAACTCACCGCTCGCAGATATTGTCCTCTCTGGGCTTCCCCTCAAAGTTTTAAAATGCATTTCTTAGGGAGAAGTTTCCACACCCTTATAAAGAATGTTTCATTCCCATCCAACCTCTCCAACCAATGTGGGATCTCACAATCCATCTCCTAGGGGGCCCAGCGTCCTCGCTGGCACACTGGCTGGTGTCTGACTCTGAAACCATTTGTAACAGTCTAAGACATCGCTAGCAGATATTGTCTTCTTTGAGCTTTCCCTTTTGGGTTTCCCCTCAAAGTTTTAAAATGCATCTGGACATGTTTCCACACCCTTATAAGAAATGCTTCGTTTCCCTCTCCAACCTCTCCAACCCTTTTGGATTTCCCCTCAAGGCTTTAAAACGCGTCTCCTAGGGAGAGGTTTCCACACCCTTATAAGGAATGTTTCGTTTCCCTCTCCAACCAACGTGGGATCTTACAATCCACCCCTTGGGAGCCAAACGTTCTCGCTGGCACACATCTCGGTGTCTGATACTATTTGTAACAGCCCAAGCCCACCACTAACAGATATTGTCCTCCTTGGGCTTTCACTTTTGGGTTTCCCCTTGAGGTTTTAAAAAGCATCTGTTCGGGAGAGGTTTCCACATCCTTATAAAATATATTTTGTTCCCCTCTTCAACCAAGGTGAGATCTCACAAATCTCTTTCCTCTCCCATTTCGTGCCCTGTTTGGAGCGAGTCTCCACAGGTTAAATAGACATCTCGAGTCAAAAGTGAATAAAAAATCCAAATCACGAGAAACCATTGTAATACCTTATCGTCTGTGAACGGAAAGTCAGTTGATTATGCAACTGTCTTCCGTCCTGTTGTGCGGCGGTCGGAATACGAAGTAGCGTGACAGGTAAATTCTTTACCACCTGCCTACAGACTTCACACTCCTTTTTTCCTCTTATACTAAACCATTTTATTGCACAATCTTTATGTACAAGCCTAAGATCTCCTTTGCAACTACATTCCATTTTGAGAGTGTTTTCTTCTTCACATGGATCATAACATATTCTACAAACAGCTTCCTCTTCAGGAATTTCTTCATCGCCATTCTCTAAGGTAACAGAACCATTTTGATCTGTTACATGGAATAATTTACGTAAGGTTCAATATACAATCTCCCCGAACGTTCGTGTTATTTTTTCAAATTTTTCTCGAGTATTTTAAAAGTTTCAGCTCCATCGACCCCTAGTTTACCTTAATTTCCTTTTTAATTTTATGAAATAGACATAATGCCCTATAAAATTGAAAACTTACTCATTTTACACGACTTAGACCATAGGTCCGTACCATCTTGGTTGCCCCCAAACGGGTGATCGTGATTAGAAAATGAACCGATTTCAAATGTGATTCACAACCTCAAGGCTAAATTAATAAAAATACCACATTTTGTTTCAAAAATACCCCTAAACTTTCAAAAGTTTCAATAATACTCTTAAACTTTAAAAAAAATCTCAAAAATACCCTTACCGTTAGTTTTGGATGGAAACCATTAGTATTTTGTTTCAAAAATACTCTCAAACTTTTAACTGTTTAAAAAATCCTGAACTTTAAAAAGTTTCATGAATACCTTTCAATTTTTTCTATCAAGAGTACCATATTTTAAAAAATACCCATAAAATTTAGAAAGTAGCATTAATACCTTTTAACTTTATCAAAAAAATTCAAAAAAATTCTTACTATCAATATATGGATAAAAACCGTTTATCGACACCTCATAGATTATTTACAAACGCTTTAATGTTACTAGAAAGTTCATGAATATTTTTGAAACGTTAAGGTATTTTTAAATTTTTTTTAAAAAATTTAAATGTATTTTTGAAGTTTTTAAAATTTTTAAAATTTTTTTAAGGGTGCTAATGAACCTTTTGAGAATGTATTTTTTAAAACATTTTTTTAAAGTTAAAAGAATATTTTTAAACTATTTGGAAAGTTTAAGGTATTTTTAAAACAAAGTATTAAAAGTTTCCATAAAACTAACCGTAAGAATATTTTTTTTTAAAATTTTTGAGATAAAAGTGGAAAATTTAAGGGTATTTTATTAAAACAAATACATGCAAGATTCATAATTTTAAAGACTCTAAGGACCTAATATATATTATACATAAAATTGCAACCTGTAATAAAACCATGCCTAAGCTTCTATGGGACGTGAAGGGTGGGCATAGAATAAAGCAATATTTAAACTAGTAATGAAGTTGTAGGGTATAAGGACTTTTACCAGAACTGCTACTGGCCTCTGAATTTGCCTTTGGGGAAGCAAAAGATGTAGATCGTATTATAACAATATGTCTACCCGGCATGGATAGAGACCTCGAAACTGCACGTGCTGCTACTTTCTGCAAGAGTTAAAAACGAAAGATCAAATTATGGATCTGAATCAAGCAACAACATCGCAAACATTTCTATTGAGTACTAAAAGTGTAATAGCATAAGTCCACCGCTAGTAGATATTGTCCACTTTGACCCGTTACGTATCACCATCAGCCTCACGATTTTAAAACGCGTTTGCTAGGGAGAGGTTTCTACACCCTTATAAGGAATGTTTCTTTCCCCTCTCCAACTGATGTGGGATCCCACAGTCCTCCCTCCTTGGGGACCTAGCATCCCGGTTGGCACGCTGCTCGGTGTCTGACTTTGATACCATTTGTAATAGCTCAAGCCCACCGCTAGCAGATATTGTCCGTTTTGGCTCGTTACGTATCGCCGTTAGCCTCATAGTTTTCAAACGTGTTTGCTCGAGAGAGGTTTCTACACCCTTGTAAGGAATGTTTAATTCCCCTCTCCAACTGATGTGGGATCTCAAAATCCACCCTTCTTGGCCACCCAACGTCCTCACTGGCACACTGCCCGGTGTCTAACTCTGATACTATTTGTAACCGCTCAAGCCCACCACTAGCGGATATTGTCCATTTTGGCTCGTCACGTATCACCCTTAGCCTCACAATTTTAAGACGCGTATGTTAGGGAGAGGTTTCCACACTCTTAAAAGGAATGTTTCGTTCTCCTCTCCAACCAACGTGGGATCTCACAAAAAGTCTAGCCAGTTTTGAATGATGAAAATTTTAAAAAATGGAAGTTTGTAACACGAGATAACTCACACGTGGAACTGGCTTTTCATTAGTTGTGGCGGGGCGGGGTATCAACGGGGACAAGTTTGAAGCTGGAGTAACTGGGAGGGACGAGGACTTTGTCCAGGAAAAGGCTGATGATGCGATAGCCATTACCGGACTCTCAGCAGTTGTTCTCGAGTCCGAACTTAGGAGCGAACTCGTCTCACCTTCAGCAGCAATGCCTTTTCTCTTAAAGCTTAAAGCTCTTAAAAAGCTTACAGGAGATAAAACACCATTGTTGGAACCTAGAGATTGCAGTAAACCTTTTACGCCACCCATCGGTCTCGAAGGTACTTGAAGTGAGATATCGGGGCGTCTACCGCTATGTCGAGTATCTGATATCTGTTCATTAACAGGTTTTACATTCTCAACATCTTCCTGCTTATAACAAACACATACAAATTCAAGTTAGACTCATCGACTATCTAAGATTAAAGCATTGAATTGGCTTAAAGGGCATGCTACCACGTCACGAAATATAAATTCGAAGTACTTTTACAGTTTCCCTCACACATCTAGCATGTCACTCAACTAATCTCTCCCCCGAGAGACCTAAGTGAGTCATCCCGTAGCAATGGCATCCCACTTTGCCACGCCCCGGAGACGAGAATCAAATCCACGAGGCCGTGTTTTATATCGAACATTCATCCATTCACCTATTTCAGTTTATTTCAATTATATAGATATGATTATCAAATAGATTTGCCATGTTTCTTGTAACAGCCTCAGTCTACGGCTAGCAAATATTGTCCGCTTTGGCCCGTTACGTATCGCCATCAACTTCAAAGCTTTAAAACACATCTACTAGGGAAAGGTTTCCACACTCTTATAAGGAATGTTTCGTTCCCCTTCCCAACCGATGTGGGATCTCACAAATGGTATCAGAGCCAGACACTGAGTTGTGTGCCAACAAGGACGCTAGTCCCCAAGAGGGTAGATTGTGAGATCCCACATCGGTTGGAGAGGAAACGAAATATCCTTATAAGGTGTGGAAACCTCTCCTTAGTAGACGCGTTTTAAAAATCGTAAGGCTGACGGCGACACGTAACGAGCCAAATCGGACAATATCTACTAGTAGTGGGCTTGAGCAGTTACATTTCTGCAAACGATTAAGATTTTCTAGATCTAATTTATGATACATGAGCATTGTCTTTAAAATAACAACAGGCTAGAGCAAGAATTTGATACACTGTTCAAGATCTACAAAGTACCAACAGTATCAAGATAAAGAAAACTCCCCCAAAAACGAGACAACTATAGCCCCATGCTTAGGGATACCACAATAATTCATCACAAATTAAGCTGAAAAGAAGAACCTCAGCACTCGCATGAATCAAAATCAACTATCAGTCAGCACTCGCATGAATCAAAATCAACTATCAGTAATTCCTTGTAATAATTGTAAATAACAATCTGGAAGAACTCGGAAGAACACGACATTGTTAATCGCAGAGCTCTAAAACAGCAGAGAAATTAATCTTAAAATCAACGAAAAAAAACGATCAAAATACAATAGCTGAAGACGAAGATGAAGAAATCAAGATTTGGAAAATTAAAATAAATAAATAAATAAATAATCTAACCTCTTGAGTAATCTCAGAAATCCCATCCATAAGTGGCTGAACCGACGCCATTACCGTTAAACTCACAAGAGCTTCAGAAAAAGAAGAACCCGAAAATTTACAGAGAATTCCGAGCGGAAAGAGAGGGAGAGTAAATAGAGAGGGAAAATTTATGGATTTTTTTTTTTTTTTAATTATTATGTTTTTTTTTAGTAATAATATTATATTTGAAGACCGAGAGAAAGACCAACAAAATTCTGTTCGTAGACGGTTGTCTGGGACTCTGACGTGACAGGTGCTTGTTGGAACCTGACTAAGAAAATGGGCCTAATGGCCCATTTAGTACAATTGAAGCGATTGTGGGCCCATTTCGACACAAGAGGCCCAAACTGTTCTATGCGTGGGCTCCACACGCTCACATGGTCCTTTTTAAACCGACTTTAATTGACTCGCGTTGACTTGTAAATAAATGGGGAATGTTTTTTCTAATATTATTTTGTTTGAAAAATTAGTTGAGTTAGTTGAGATGTTTTTTTTTATTATTAATATATATATATATATATTAATAACTAAAATCTTATAAAATTTAAATATCAAACATTTATAGTCGTAACATATTACTAATATCGATTACAAACGTTAAATATTTGTAATCTTCATAATAATTTTAAAAGTATGGTTTGGATTGATTTGAGTTGGTCGGGTTGACAAAACTATAAGAACGTCAACCCACCAATCAACCGAACATTTTCGATTTTTCAAAAAACTTCAGTTCAAACCTAAAAAAATCTAACCCATCTCAATAATTTTAGTTCAGTAGTCTACGTTGATGAAATTTTCGGGTCATCAAATTTAAATATTTGTACAATAAAAAAAACTAAAATTAATAACTAAATACAATTTTTTATTTATTTATCAAATTTGTTAATTATTATATATTTCACAAATATCCAACTTTTTAAAAATATTTTAAAGTATTTTTGAATTTTTTGAATTTTTTTTTTAATTTTCTTCATCCATATGGGCCAGATTATTTGGGCCTTAGAATCTCCAATCCGTAGTTGTTGGGCCTATTTCGAAACGCCGTCCCTAATAAAATCGATGGTTGTCGGTTGAGAACTTGAGAACGGAAAATAACAAATATTCTCTCTGAAGCGCTGGACGTCGCCGCTGTTAGCTCCATAGCTTGAGCTCTGTAAGTATCTCTGAAGCGTCGAGGCATGAACCACTCTTTTTTCTTTTGGAAAATTACAATGGATTCCGTTTTATAATCATGTTAATGCCTTTTGTTTTGGATTCTCAGTTGAAATGAAGTTTCTAGGTTGGTATGTGAAGATTGGGACAGTTTCGGCTTTGATTGGAGCTTCCATGGAAATGTTCATGATTAAAACGGGCTTCTGTGTGAGAACTCTCCTTCTTCTTCCTTATTCCTTAATTCACCATTTGAAATTCTTTTTCTTCACTGTATTTAGTTGATGTGCTTGTTGTAATGGCTTTTTCGTCTTCATTTAGGTCTGTCTTTCGATAAATCTTATAAAATTGATTCGCTACGAGGATCGGAGGTGTTTGGTTAATAGTTCTTTACAATTTTTTTATGCTTTATGTCTAAGTAGATTGAAGAAATCTTGCTTTTCAATGAATGTCCACTAACGTTAGATTTTTCGTGTTCGAGACCACGAAGTAAGTAAGTGGTATTGAGTGGAAATTGTAACGAGCCACATGCTTCATGGGAATTCCCAACAGTTGTGGCAGCTGCTATTAATCTAACTGATAGTGATAAAACGTATTAGAATCCTGGATGTGCTTTCTTCAAATGTTTCATAGCTCTCCTAATTTAGTCTTTCTTCTTATTGTCTGAGTTGTTTCTACATGTTTCTTCATTTGCCTCTTATTCTTCTTGTCCAAGTTCCTTATTAAAACCATCTTCTCTCATTCAAAGAAGCGAAGGTGTCGACAACTTGAGCACACAACTCAATTGGTTAACACATTGAATTATCGACCAAAATGTCAAAAGGTTTGAATTCCTGCCCACATTGGTGTGTCATATCCATGAAAAATGCAGAAATTCCGAGCCAGCTCTTCATGACTTACCCCTTTGCCTATAGTTTATGGTCTTCATGAAAGGAAGCATTTGAATGGGCCATGACCCCAAGCTGCATTCATGACTTTCTTGCACTCATTATATTGGGCCACCCTTTCAGAGGAGAGAAGAACAAGTATACAAGCTAGCAGTCTCCCACTATCTTAAACAATTGGAAAACTTTCTTGTAGTTTTATTTATGGGAATGGGTTTAATAAATGTCATGTCATTTTTTATCTAAAAAAACGAAAAAGTTAGCAGCCTCCTAGATGAGCAAAACCACTAGAATCATCTGAAATCTTTCCCACTGATAAGAGGAGAGAAGATAAAAGACTTAAACCGCCACAACCCACCAAACAAACAAGCAAAATCAGCAAAGCCAGTTGAGAGTGGGACTCTTCAACCGGACTAGAACACCCATACCAAACCAACCAAGGCACTGGAGAACCTTAAACCTTGAGAGACAAACACTTTTCTTTTTTAATGGATTCTTAAATATAAGAAAGTACTGATTCATTGGTGCATGCACACGTTGAGATTGATTTAATTGTAAACACCGTGAATCAGACTGAGCCTCTTTCTTCGTCCTCTGTTTCATGAGAAAGGAAAAATTTTATTGCAAGCTGGGGCGTGTGCCATTGTTGGGGGTCTTTGAGAAGAAAGAAACAATAGTATTTTTAGAGGATATGAGAGACCTTTGAATGAGGTTGGGCCCTGTACTAGGCTCGATGTTTCCTTCTAGGCATTTGGGGCTAAACCTATTGTAATTATTTATTAGGTCTTGTTGGATTTGAGCCCGTTCTTGTAGGTTACCTCCCTTCTTTTTTGGGCTCGTCTTTTTTGTATGCTCTTGTATTCTTTCATTTTTCCTCAATGAATGTTCAGTTATTCATTAAGGAAAAATACTAGTTTTTTTTTTTAACAAGAAAGAAAGTACTACTTATGAGTAATAAGGAAGTACTGATTCAATCGCGCTCTTTTGAAGTCAGTTTCTTGTTTGATGGCCTGTTGATTGGTATATGATGTTGTCTCTATTTTGCCTTTGCATCATCAGATGATAAAGTAACAGTTTTGGAATCGGAGAAGATAGCTTGGGAAAACTCGCCTGAGGCTCAAGCAATTAGAGAAGCCCTTAATCCTTGGAGGAATCACGATGCTGCTGAAGAGGCCAGGAAAGACACCTAATGCTTCAACTGTTGACCGGAGTAGCTGCTTTGCAAGGTTTGTTCATCATTCCATCCTTATAATCAGCCTAACTGAGGTTGAAATCATTTTTTGGTTTTTTTTTCCCACCCAAAATGGATGTCTGACATACTGTTTAAAAATTTAAAAACTGAGGTTGGGATCGGCATTTTGAAAATTCAACTGCTTGACAAAAGCTATTAGAAATCAAACGGAATGCACTGAAACCAACCAAAACCTTATCGAAAGTATACTGATTAGATTTCTGCTTTATACCTTAGAAAACCAAACATTGCTGAAACAATGGAACCCACTAACAGTTAGAAATCACAACTCCCCACAATAGTATGATATTGTCCACTTTGAGCATATGCTCTCATGGCTTTGTTTTTGGTTTCCCCAAAAGGCCTCGTACCAATGGAGATGTATTCCTTACTTATAAACCTATGATCAACCCCTTAATGAGCCAATATGGGACTCCTCTCCCAACAATCCCCAACAATCCCCAACAATCCTCCTTTCGAACAAAGTACACCATAAAGCCTCCATTGAAGCCTATTGGAGCCCTCAAACAACCTCCCCTTAATCGAGGCTCGACTCCTTCTCTGGAGCCCTCGAACAAAGTACACCATTTGTTTGAAACTTGAGTCACTTTTGACTACATCTTCGAGACTCACAATTTCTTTGTTACGACATTTAAGGATTCTATTGACATGGCGGTTCAATTAGTTTTTTTATAGTTTTTTTAGGTTTTTTTTTCTTTCTATTCTAAGGGCCCCTATGCCTTGACTCGATATTCGAGTGAGCTTGTTTGATTGCCTGGTTTCTTATACAGAAAAACCACGAACTTTTTAAAACAAACAAACAATGCCAATGTTGTAGCAGGAAAATCAAAATGTACTAATCAAGATTCAAAGTGGGATCAANCCCCCCCTTTTTATAGGAAACTTAGAAATATATATCACTTCAAGGAAGAAGATGAGAGAACAACTTAGGATCCAGGAGTAAATGTGTGAAAAGTTAGTGCAAACTTAAATTAATTTTCATTAGTCATTTTTGACTTATTAGAAATGAATGTTAGCTGCACTTATGGCTTGTAATTAGGAAAGATGTTAGTTGCACTTATGGTCCATAGGTCGGTCTAGTGATCATTGGAGGAAGTAATGGAAGCACGATGATTATAAAAAAATGAGATCAAATCCCATAAACCTACCTAAGATATCACAAACAGGTGAGTTCTTTTATTACCAAATTTTGCTAGGTCAGGTAGTCAATATACATAGTCTAGTTCAAACGCGCACAAATTTTTTATAATCTCTTATAAAATGCTAAGTAACTGTTGCATTTGAAACAACTCTGACCCATCAAAACTTCTTAATGGAACCAACTGTGTGAAGGAAACAACTGTTAAATTCGCGTCCCATGAGATTAGTCAAGATGCACGTAACTAGGTTTAAGAAAGACATTTGAAAACAAAAACTACTCATTAAAGCTCTGGTTGAACAAAATTTCTTCCTAACTCTCAATTTAGCCTTCCAAACCATGTTGATTTCTTTCTAAGTCTAACCATAAGCCCCAAACGAAGACTCTGACCTTGTTGATCCATAAGACTTTATCCTGCATCCACATAGAAGACTATCCCATGAACAACCAAATCACTGTAACACTGCCTCCAAAATTTTTCTAATGAATGAACAATGAAAGAACAAATTGTGGCTTTAGGATATTCGAACTTCAAACGAACATACTTATCATGATCCTACCATTGTTTTTAAGACATGAACCGACACTCTGTTTGTTTACATCGGTATACAAGAACTCTCTTCTTACAAAAACCCTCATTGCCACAGTATTTAGCGGTTTCTTCTTGTTGGTTTTGCAGGTTGAGAACGAAATTACAGGGGAGTAGGAGATACGAGCTCAGGCTTTTAAGTTTCACCTAATAAGATGGGGGATTTTAGTAAGCTGTTTCTTTATGACATTTGAGGTCTTCTTATGATTGATTCCATATTAAAGTTGAATGATAACACCAAACCAAAGGTCTGATAATTCAATTCATTAACAATCTCTTATGGTAGAAATGACAGATTTTCATATAGTCTGATACCCATATTAGAGTTGAATCATAATCCCATATTCAGGACTGTCATTCTGATTCAACTTAACTCATCATGCCTTCTGGAATATAGTCCTTAGGTTGTTATACGTCGTGACTCGAAACCTACCAGATGATTTGACTATGTTATGCAGTACACACCATTGTTGAAAATATTACTTAGGTGAAAGAAAAAGAATGTCTAACAATCAGCCTGAATCTTATTTTGGTCAAACTTTCACACTATCCAAATTTACTTTTTACTTGCTACTAATATTGTCTTCATTCTTGAATTTATCATGAAAACTCATTTTGGTCTTTGTAGTGCGTTTTGTAGAAAATTTTACATGATACTAAGTGGACTCGAGTCTTAGATCAGATAGTAGTTATATGTATATATGTTTATGCCATGTAAACACGTAACGGTAGGAATAAGAATAGATTATTGTGAACGAGAATCTGCTCGGAATGACTTTTTAAAGTCTTTTCTATTATAAAATAGTTGTAACGGTCGGTGAATATGTGTAATATCTCAAGCCTACCGCTAGCAGATATTGATCTTTTTGGCTTTCCCTTTCGGGCTTCTATTCAAGGTTTTAAAACACGTCTGTTAGGTAGAGGTTTCCACATCCTTATAAGGAATGTTTCGTTCTCCTCACCAACTGATGTTGTATCTCACAATCCCTACCCCACTTGGGGGTCCAGTATCCTCGCTGACACACCACAGCGGTGTCTGACTCTAATATCATTTGTAAGAGCTCAAGCTTATTGTTAGTAGATATTGTCCTCCTTTAGCTTTTCCTTTCAGGCTTCCACTCAAAGTTTTAAAACTTGTAATGTTAGGGAGAGATTTCTACACCGTTGTAAAGAATATTTCATTTTTCTCTCCAACCGATGTGGTTGCCGAATTTAGAATCTTCCACTAGTTTAGGAAAGAATGACCTAGAAGAAGGTCCCACCACCCGTGTATCTCCACTGATGGCTAAGTGGGGTTTGAATCGATTCGATTTGCCAAGAAAGAATCCGAAAGATCAATGAAGCTCTTAGTGTGAAACCTTGGCACCCAAATTCATCCGTCATTCTAGAAGTTGGTTGGAGTTTGGTCTTCTCTCATTTACTGTCAACTAACAAAATGGTTGAAGAGGATCATCTATATTCAACCAAAGATCCTCCAACTTTAAATCATTTCCTTGTTCAATTGGTGCAATTGGTTCGATTGTAGATGTTCTTGCAGGTAAGCCTATGGTTGAGCGGTTGGTCGAGGCATTGCAGGTACTTAAGGTCGGTTTGCAACATGAATTTTGCCATTAATAGCCTGATTTGTTTCACATTTGTTTCGAGAAAGAGAAAGATAGGAAAGATGTCAAGTCCCCCCAGACACCTTAGACTCCTTTGCCCCGTGAGACGTCGGGAAGAAAGAGTTTGAGGTTAGGTTGGACGCATACATCTTGATATTTCATATTTAAAATTTGGGCTAATATTATCTTGAAAACTTTAAAATCGATCCCATCTAGGTTTTCTAATACCCTCTATGCATGTGGGTTTTGGATTCTATCCTAATTAATTAATAAACTAATAAGTATTTTTTAAGTAATTATTAAATACCATTATACTATTTAGCTATTAAATTTTAATTAATAGGTTTTTATATTTTAAAATCGTGTAAGAAGTCATTAAAATTTTGAGTTAGTCCACACATTTGATCTATAGTTCATCCAAATTTGACCTTTAGAGGATTAGAAAGACCTAAAGTTTCGATGTCAAGTTTGTAATAAATAGAAAATTTAAGTTTATTGATTTATGAGTTCATAAAATTCAATTTTAGTATATTAAAATTAATCAAAAATTAACAAATTTAAATATGATAAGGACCTATAAAACATAAAATTAAAATAAAATTAAAATTTAAAGAAGATTTTTAATATTTTAAAAATTCAGAACCTATCAATAATGGGAGCTGAAAACCTATGGAGTATGAAAGCATGGAAAAGTCTTGGAATTCCACTGAGTTTTTCAACTATAAAGGGACCAGCTATTTTTTTAAAAAAATATTTATCAAAATTGTGTGGAAAAATACAAATATATATATATATATAATTGTAAATTATAATAAAAACATCTATAAAATATTTTTTAATTAATTGTAAAAATCATTTAAAACATATTCTTTGAAAGAAATCGAACGTCATCGTCGGCAGACCTAAGATGTTTAGGTGTTTGAAATTGTAATCATTTAACCAAAAGGAAAAATTAAAAAAATAAAAAATAAAAATAAAAAGGAAGAGTTTGCGTTTATATTAATCGACCAATCTCTTTCCTTTTGAGATTCATCTCATATTTTTTCTTTGATTTGATGTTCAACAAACAACTTATGTGGCTTATCATTTATGAACTTAATTTTGCATTAAGTTTTATGATTAATTAGGAAAAGTCGAGTCCGATCGATCAAAAGTCAACATCAACCGTCTTGGTAGAAGTTTTTTATTTAAGGAAATGACGGTAGATTTTTTCTTTTTTCCAGTAAATTCCAACATGTGGGGTGTATTTTTGTCGATGATATATTTATCTAGTTGAACTATGTTCATATTGGCGAAATGACTAAATCAACTTATCTTTCATCTGTTAGGTTGTACATTATAAACATGTCAGGCTTGTTACGTGTCTTCGTCAGCCTTACAGTTTTAAACGCGTTTGCTAGATAGAGGTTTCCACACCCTTATAAGAAATACTTCGTTCTCCTCTCCAACCGAGGTGGGATCTCACAATCTACTCCTTTGGGACCAGCGTCCTCACTGGTGCACCGCTCAGTGTCGATCTCTGATACCATTTGTAACGGTCCAACCCCACCACTAGCAAATATTGTCCGCTTTAGCTCATTGCGTAGCACCGTCAACCCACAGTTTTAGAGCGCATCTGTTATAGAGAGGTTTTCACACCTTTATAAGAAATGCTTCGTTTCCCTCTCCGACCAATGTGGGATCTCACACTATAGGTCAAGCATACAACCAAAGTCTTACAATAGCGGCACGAAAGAGAAAGATCACGAGTATATAAGTGAGAGATAATATCTTCGTTAATATGATGTATTTATGGTGAAATAAAATAAAAACAAAGCCACAAAAATATTTATATTTAAAATATGGAGATACATGGAGGCTGACTTAGCCATGTCGGTAGAATTTTTAGGTATTGAACAAAAAAGTTATGAGCCTTAGAAATTATAGTCATGTGGAGATCGTATTCGAGCTTTCTATTGAACGAACTAGCATGTGCTCGAACAAGTGGAACAAAAAGGAGCTACGTAAAAATCGGGTTTTTATTAAAAAAAAAAAAATAGAATTTATAAATATATGTTTAATATTTTAAATAATTTTAAACCTAAAAAAAGTATCTCTCTCTAGCACTAAAGAAACAAAAGAAGTGGATAGGTGACATGAAACCCACCAACAAATTCAAATGTGAAGCAAGATCCCAACCTACCACCTTTCTCAAAACCCACAATTCTCCATGACCAAAAATAAAATAATAATAATAAATAAATAAATAAAAATTAAAAAATTTTCAAAAAAATTATTACCGGTATTTTGTTCTCCTCCCCAACCAATGTGAGAGGTCACAATCCATCCCCTTCGGTGCCTAGTGGGACGCTGACACTCGTTCTTTTCTCCAATCGATGTGGGGCCCCTGCCAAATCCACCCACCCCCTTTGGGGAATAGCAAGATGTTCTCCTCCCAGCCAATGTGGGAGGTCACAATCCATCTCCCTTCGGGGCCTAGCAGGACGCTACCACTCGTTCCTTTCTCCAATCGATATGGGCCCCCGCCAAATCTACCCACTCCCCTTCAGGGAAGGGCGAGAAGACTGACACATCGTCCGGCCAAATCCACCCACCCCCCTTCGGGAAACAGCGAGAAAGCTGACACATTGTCTAGTGTCTGGCTCTGATACCATTTGTAACGGTCCAAACCCACCAGTAGTAAACACTGTCATCTTTGGGCTATCCCTCTCAGGCTTCCCCTCAAGGCTTTAAAACGCGTTTGCTAGAGAAAGGTTTCCACACTCTTGTAAAGGGTGTTTTGTTCTCCTCCCCACCCAAGGACATCACCGTCACCCGGTTATTTTTTAAATAAATAATTAATTATTTCCATTTAAAATTAATAGTAAAAATATTTCTTTTTAATTTTTTTTAAAATTTAAATATATTATTGAAAATTTTAAAAGTTTTAGCAATATTTTTAAAAATATTTTCAATAAAAATAAAAAATAAATAAAAAATTATAGTGAATGCCTTGTCACCATCTTTATTTAATCCCTTCCATTTCAGCAACAACCCAATATAGAAACATGCACAAAATTAAACTTTCTCCACATATCTCAACTCAACCAACCCACCTCCAAATATTATTTATTTATTTATTTATTTTCATTATTTAATTCCATATAAATACTCCCATTTTTATCTTATTTATTTATAATAATAATAAGAGAAATCATATATGGACCAAATGAAAAATGCTTCTTCTTTATTCCTCTGGGAAGACACAGCAGACTCCGAGGTGGATAGATTATTGTCTCATCCTCATCAACTCGAATCTGCTGTGGACGATCAGGAGGACGCTCGATCCTGCAGCTGCGATGATTATGCTACTGATCAGAGCGCCGTTGATTTCCGAGATGATGGGGATGGAGATGAAGATCGAGCCGTTGGTTCGACCGGTGACGACACTCAATCAAGCCATCTCAATGAAACACGACCACGCGGGGCAACGTTGGAGTATAGTTCTGAGGAGGACGAGGAAGAAGAAGAAGAGTCGAATAATAATGTGGGTACGATCCAAGATATGAATGAAATGGAAGATAAGCTCTTTTGGGATACGTGCATGGAGGGAGGGTATCCGTGAATAGCCTGGTTCGTTCTTTAAAAGGTTTAAATCTCGTTTTTTAACTTTTAAGATTCGGTTTATGATCTGAAATTTGTGTTTGATATTTGAATTTTTAGTCAATTCAAAAATAGTTTTTAATTTTTTTTTATTTGTATTTTAAAAATATTTGTAAGAATTAGAAAAATGAAGAAAATTAAAAAATGAAGAAAATTATAGGTGGAAGTTGTATTTTTAAAAGTAAATCAATTTTAAAAATAAAATATTTATTTTATTTTTTTAGTTTATGAATATTGATAAAGTAAGTATTTTAATTTATTATTATTGCTCGAGCAATGGTTAAAATAATAATAATATATATATATATATATATATTTTTGTCTTTGAATAAATAATATGTTTTAATGTTAATTTTATGTGTTTTTTTTCCATTTGTTAATTTATTTATTTTTATTTGCATTTTAGTCCTTGTAATAATTAAATATTAAATAGAATTTGAAATGGCCCCACTTTATTTTGATTGGACAATTTTCTATAATAGACCATGAATTAGAAACATTTTAAATGATAGTATTATTATTATTATTTTTTAATCAAATAAAGCCAAAGAGTACTATTTTAACTCAATTATGTCAATTAATAAGATAATAAAAACTTAATTGATTAATTAATTGAGAATTTAACTGAAAAATACTCCAATATTGAGAACTCAAAATATATATATATTATTTATTTTCAAAAGAAGAGAAGGTTTAAGGGAATTGGCTACGAGCCTCTTGCTTCGTCTAGTAGCACGAGACTTGTATTGCTCTCTTGCAACTTCATTTTCACAGTTAGGCTTTTTCGATCATATCACTTGCAACTACGAGAATTACTTTTGCTTTCTTCTTGTCCAGCTATTAAGATGTTTCATTCATCGAGCCGTCTCTTGTTGTTGCCTGAATTCAATAGCAATTTGAAGGAAAGTTGACTAGAAATTCATTAATATATATACATATATATATGACCCGTTTAAAAATATTAAATTAAAATTGGTGATATTTGGTTGATTTTTTTAATTATTTTTATAATATTATAGAAATATCAATTCACTCTTTAAGTTGATATGAAACACGTGAATATATTAAAAAAAATTAATGTCTTGATCCCGAGTGAAAATGAGCGAATGAATGACAAAATTAACACGATTTTTTTTTAGTTCAATAACACGAGAATATTCAAATTTCCAAGATATTAAAATAATATATATATATATTTATTTATTTATTTAGAGAGGTCCACTTAAAGTGGTTTTATTTTATTATTATTAATTAGAAAAAGATTTGGCATTGGGATGGTTGGTCGGTAAAGCGAGGTCAAATTCTTTGAATTTGTAATTTATTGTTTTAATTTTACTGAAAATAATTATAAAAAAATGGCAAATAACCGTCATCAAGAAATACTGTGTTGACCATTTAATTGGAAATTTTAAATTTTGTGTGTTATTTAAAAAAGTTCACATTAATGGTAACAAGATATTACGTTGCTTTTTGACTTTTATGCCTTGAGTTTAGATTTAAGAAATATATTTTACTGATATTATGCCACGTAAGCATTTTTGGTAAGAATATATTTAAACTTAGGTTTAATTTTTGCCAAATAAATTGCTAAACATTAAAATATTTTAAATATATTCGTGAATTTTTTATTGTCTCGAAGGATAAAAAAATATCTCATTAGTCTTCATTTTTATATTTAATCGGTAATTAACGATATTTTTTTCAAAAATTTAATAAATCCAACTATAAATTTTGGGTGGGGTATCGAGTTGTTTAGGTTATTTAATTAATTTTTTTATTTTTAATAGAAGAAAAATGTATATTTTAAAAAATTATCATTAAAATTATTTTCAAGAGATGTCGAAGAATAAATAATAAAAAAAATTATGAAATTAAATAAATTATATATATGGGTCGGGTTTTTCGAGCTTGAGTTTTCTAAACTGCGGTAATTTTGCTTTAAATTTTTCAAATATGCTATTTTTGTTTATAATATTAAATTGATTTATGATAAATTTATAATGAGAGAAGTGTATTTAATTTTTGCCTAAAAAATGTTGTAAATTAATATTTTTTAGAAAAATAATTTTGAGTCTGTTTCTAATCCCAAATTAATAAGCCTAATTAACCTAATTTGATTGTATTATCACTAATCCCAAATTAATAAGCCTAATTAACCTAATTTGATTGTATTATCACTAATCCCAAATTAATAAGCCTAATTAACCTCAAATTGGGCGGTTAAACACAAGCGGCTTTTCAGAATCGGGGAAAATGTGTTATATCGATGGGGCGGTTTAAATTTGGTCTGAATCGCCATTACTTGTTATCTTCAACGACCATTATAAATTATTGTTTTTATTATTTATTTATTTATTTTTATTATTTATTATTTATTATTTATTATTGGTGGAACAATTGTTGTTGTTTTTCTTTGAAACTCGATGGAGAAGAAGAAGAAAACAGAGGAAATCAAAGTAAGTCGTTCCATTTCTGTCCTTCTTCCTTTCTTCAAACGACGTCGTTTGCTTTTGTTAATATGGGTTCTTCTTGAATTTAGCCATTAACTGCAGAGTTCAAGGTCTCAATGCATTGTAAAGCATGCGAAAGAACGGTGGCCAAAGCCATTTCCAAATTCAAAGGTAAAATCTCTTCCAAATAAAAATTTAAAATAATTTTTTTTTTTTTTTTTAGAAAAATTAATTTTTTTTTATAATGTTTTAAGAAAAACATTTATTTTTGTGTCCGATTAAATTTATGAACTTTTAAATATTTGAAAATTCAAGAAAGTGTAATTTTGAAAGTTTACGTATTAAATTTGTAATTTAACTAAAAATAAGTGATTACTGAAACTCTAACCATTTATTTTTGTATCTATTAGATTCTTAAATTTTAAAATATTTAAAAATTCAGAGACTAAAGGTGTAATTTTGAAAATTCATGAACTAAATAAATAAATACTTCAAATTTTAGGGACTAAATTTGTAATTTAATTAAAAAAAGTGATTAATGGGACTCTAAATATTTAATTTTGTGTTTATTAGATCTACCGTTTTTTAAATATTCAAAAATTCAAAGGCTAAATATGTAATTTTGAACGATACAAACTTGTAAGTCTAGGGACTAAATTAGTAATTTAAGTATAAAAAAAAAAAAAAAAAGTGTTTTTGTAATAATTTTAATTTTCATTTGTTTTGTTTGATAATTATGGTGATGCATGATAACGTTGAAGGGGTGGAGAAGTTCATGACAGACATGGGAAAGCACAAGGTTGTAGTGATGGGCAAGTTTGATCCTCAAAAAGTTATGAAGAAACTACGAAAGAAGACGAGGAAACCGGTCGAGCTCGTGGTCGACAAGGGTGCAGCAACGAAAGAAACAGTCGTTGTCAAGGATCCCGAGCGATCGGACCCGAATAATAGCAATCAGTTGATGATGTTCAACTGTTGCAAGGAGAGTGCTCAGTTACTAGTTTTGTTCAGTGATGAGAATCCAAACGCTTGTTGCATTATGTAGAGAGAACAACTTTTTCCTTCTCGGGTTATATATTATCAAAACCGTTGTTGCCTATTCTCTTTTAGCTTGTAACGTTGCTTTCTTTCAAATAGTTTTCAACGTATTTACTTGCTCACGTTTTTTAAAATATTTCTCTCAAACGTGACTCGAAACTCGAGCATACGTCAACGTTATTCAAAAGTCAACTCCTTTAAAATTGGCGATAGAGGATAGTATAGTTTTGTTATCTAAACATAATACCGAAAGTTTTGATAAAATATGGGCGTTGAATCCTAAGAATGGTAAGGGGTCAAGGTCAGGGACAGGGTCGGGGTCGGGGTCGGTGTCGGTCAGCAAGAAAGTTAAGAATCTTGCATTGAAGCATAAGCCTTCTAGCCTTGTACAAGAAGTATTTGTTTATACAGCCTAGACTGATAATGTATAGTTAAACGTATACGTAAATATGACCAAACTCGATACGTGATTTTCGGATTTGTACATTACATCGAAGGGGGAGCGCCACGACTCATCGTAAAGTTCTCTTCTATGACATGATCTCAAGAGCTTCCCTGGTTTGTCCAAGCATATTGAATACGGTAGCAGCAATATGAGATGGAGTAAGGCCTGCTTCAGCCAATTGGTCGGCTGGTGATCCGTGGTCGATGTATCGGTCGGGAAGGACTAGCGGTCGCCACTGCAAGTGTTAGTTATATGGAGTGGCTAGATTAGTGAACTTCATAACACTATCTTAAAGCAGAGATTTGACATGGTTTGTATGAGACTTGTACCTTCAAGGAGCCATCAAGGAGGCCATCGAGTGCTAGGAACTGGATGACATGAGAGCCGAATCCCCCTATGGATCCTTCTTCCACTGTGATTAAAATCTCATGTGATTTAGCGAGATTTCGGATAAGGGCTCGGTCGAGTGGCTTGCAGAAACGTCCGTCTGCTACGGTTATTCGTAAGCCATGGCGTTCGAGCATCGATGCAGCAGCCAAACAGTTTTGAACTGCTGTTCCGTAGCCCAACAGAGCCACTCTTTCCCCTTCTAGTAAAATCCTTCCTTTCCCAACCTGTTAAAGAATTGTTTTCTTAGATTCCTAGCATGATAAAAGGTTGTACAACCGCCCAAGCCCACCGCTAGCAGATATTGTCCTTTTTGGATTTCTCCTCAAAGTTTTAAAACGCGTCTGCTAGGAAGAGGCTTTCACACCCTTATAAGGAATGTTTTGTTCCCCTCTCCAACCGACATGGGATCTCACAATCCACCACCCTCCTTAGGGGCCCAATGACCTTGCTAGCACACCGCCGATGTTTGGTTCTAATATCATTTGTAACAGCCCAAGCCTACTGCTAATAGATATTGTCTTTTTCAGACTTTCCCTTTTGGGCTTCCCCTCAAGGTTTTAAAACGTATCTACTAGGAAAAGGTTTTCACACTCTTATAAAGAATGTTTCGTTCCCCTCTTCAACCGATTTGGGATATCACACGGGCAACAACCTTAAGATTTTGTGAAAAGTACCTCAATAGGAATGCCTTTATTCCCTGGTGGCAGCTCGACGCCAATACCATTACCTCGTGGATACCGCAAACAACTAGGTCGGTCATCTATGGCTGCAGCTGTAGCAACCATGTTAAAGAGCTCGGCCTCATCGGACGGGGCCATCACCACCATGTTAGGCAGGCATGCCATAAACGTAACATCGAACGAACCACAATGAGTCGGGCCATCGGCTCCAACCAAGCCTGCTCTATCCATTGCAAATCTAACAGGCAACTTTTGCAAATCAACATCATGAACAACCTGCAATTCAAACACAAACAAACTTATTAGCAACCCCATGCTAATGGAGTATCAAAGATAGATAGAAAGCCAATGCTTGCCTGGTCGTACGCCCGTTGCATGAACGACGAATAGATCGCACAGAACGGTTTAAGGCCTTCACAGGCTAGACCAGCAGCAAACGTAACAGCATGCTGTTCAGCAATACCAACATCAAAGCATCTTGTGGGAAAACGTCTTTGGAAGAGATTTAAACCTGTGCCTCCTCCCATTGCAGCATGGATTGCAATAATATCTTTGTCATTTTCAGCTTCTGCTATCAATGCTTCTGCGAAGTACGTCGTATACGACTGCGTCGCAGCCTTCGATTTCTGCTGTTTCCCAGTTGCTGGATCGAACTTTGTGACTCCTGTAAAGCTACAATTGTAAGTCGTAACCCGATTTCCGAAACGATGCGAACGACGAAACAATGATCATCGTTCCTGAATCTTTTACTTACCATGGTACTTATCAGCAGCTTTTTCAGCATATGGATAGCCTCGTCCTTTCTCAGTGACAACATGGATGAGGACTGGACCGGTGGTTTTAGTACTCTTAACTTCCTTGAGAATGGAAACAAGATCATCCATGTTATGACCATCAACAGGGCCGATATAATAGAGCCCAAGCTCTTCAAACAATGTTGAGCCAGAACCACTGATCATCCCACGAGCATATTCATCAACTTTTGCTGCTAATTCATGCATTGGGCCACCAATTTGTTTCGTGACACCCTGAAACAACGTTGGAAAAAAGGAAAAGTAAACTCAAACTCATTCAGATTGAAGATCAAGGCGGGATGGTTCGGTTCGGTTTGGTTTGGTTTGGTTCGCTATTTCTTACCTTGGCTACCTCTCTCAATTCTCTGAGAGGCCTGTTTGACTGCAGCCTGCTGAGAGCACTGCTCAAAGCTCCGACAGGCGGTACCGGCCCGTCGAGAGTTGCAGTCGGTAAAGAGACTTGTTTGTTGTCATTAAGAATAACAATCATGTCGGAGTCGAGGTAGCCTGCATTGTTCATGGCTTCATAAGCTTGCCCTGCAGTCATGGCACCATCACCTATAACTGCAACTACATTGTTCTTTCTTCCCTTGAGATCCCTTCCCACAGCCATTCCTGTTGAGTTACAACATAGAAGTTGCTGAGAAACTTCTTGGTGAAGTTCAATGTTTGTGAGCGGTCATCATAACTATTTTGAAATCTTAGGTAAGTTTCAAAATATAAGAATTTGAGAAAGATGTTTTTTTAGTTTTTTATGATTTTGTTTGATTTGATTTAATTTTTTTGAAACTCCCAAATTGCAAAAGGAAATGGAATCTCAGACAGTTATAAGCTCACCACTAGCGGATATTGTAAGGAATGCTTTAAAGCACGTCAAGGTTTTAAAACGCATCTACTAGGGAGAGGTTTCCACGCACTTATAAGGAATGTTTCGTTCCCTCTCCAACCAATGTGAGATCCCACAATCCATCCCCTTGGGGGGCCAGCGTCCTCACTGGCATATCGTCTGGTGTCTGGCTTTGATACTATTTGAAATAGCCCAACCTCACCGCTAGCAAATATTGACCTCTTTGGGCTTTTCCTTTTGAGCTTCCCCTCAAGGTTTTAAAACGCATCTATTAGGGAGAGGTTTTCACACCCTTATAAAAATGTTTCGTTCCCCTCCAACCAACGTGGGATCTCACACCACGTTGTCTGAGATATGTTATCAGCTTATCACTTTCAAACAAAACCATCTTTTTTCAGCTCTCAGTTGGAGTTTAAAAGCAAATTACCTAAGCCTGCTGAGATGGTGGTAGAGCTGTGTCCTGCGCCAAAGCAATCGAATTCACTCTCCGACCGTTTCGTGAAACCCGACAACCCGTTTGTCTGTCTAATAGTAGACATCTTATCCCTCCTTCCAGTAAGAATTTTATGTGGATAAGACTGCAATCGCCACACAATTCAAAGCATATTAAAACAAAAACATGTCCCAACAAAGCAAGAGAGTGTGCAAGAAGAATTGGCACCTGATGACCAACGTCCCACAGAATCCTGTCCTGTGGGGCATTGAAGACATAGTGAAGAGCCACCGTGAGCTCCACCACGCCAAGGCTAGAACCCAAGTGACCACCAGTTTTAGAAACGTTGAAGATCACATCAGATCTTACTTCATCAGCTAGTTGATAAAGCTCCTAAATCAACAATACCCCAAGAAGAAATCAAACGTCTAGAACAGGGTAAACACGTTTTCAGAGTTAAAAAATTAGCATTCATCAGCTAGTTGACAAAGCTACCAGTCAACGATACCCCAAGAAGAAATCAAACATTTCAAAGAGTATCAAACAACGCAATTATCAGGGGCACGCTCTACCATTGAGCTAATAGCCCATCGTGCGGGCCTCCCGATGGGGCTCAAGAGATTAAAAAATTAGTTCAAGACCACATAAGTAATTATCAAGCAGGAGTTCAAACCCAGAAGCTTCCAACAGTTCATATCTCCTCTAACACCATATTATTGAACTATCACAAAGTTCTATGAGTTTATGTTTATGATTTGGGTTTTTAGTTTTCACCTTGATGGATAGATTTTTCATATGAATTGGATAGTTTATTGTGTCCAAAATAGGAGTTGGTGGCCTCTGTGAAGGATACTCCCCCGTCTCTGAAAGTGATGCACAGATCCCACCTGGCCTTTTCTTGACCTGCATCAAAACAAAAAAGCAAACGCCCACGCCACATCTTTCAAACTTACTTATCTTGTTTATAAACTTAAAATAATCAAACTAGAAGGTCAAGATTCAAATAATAATAACAAAATAAAAAAGTGAAAGGAACATTTTAGATGTAACTCTCTTAAAGAACAACATCAATGGAAAAGGTTTAGAAAAGCCATAATTTCGAATTTTCAATTGAAAAAGTCTACAAATTATTCTTTTCTTCTCACTAGGATTTTCATCAAACACCTGGTGGGCAGAATTTTTCAGTTTCCTTTTTGTAAACAATACCTGATTGACTCTTTTCTGAAAACGGAAGACCAATGGAAAAGGTGAAGAAAAGCCATAATTTCCAATTTTCAATTGAAGAAGTCTACAAATTATTCCTTTCTTCTCACTAGGATTTTCATCAAACACTTGGTGGGCAGAAGTTCCAATTTCCTTTTTCCTAAACAATACCTGATTGACTCTTTTCTGAAAGCGGAAGACCAGATCCGTCCCCGATAAGAACCGAGAACCATCGTGTTCTTTCGCTGCAACTCGGCCGACATGAGCAGGAAACGTTAGCGTACAGAGAGCCATTAGAGCTCAAAAACCACCAAAACTGGAAAATCAAACCACTCCAATCGCTTCAAGCAAAACCCAAGTGAAGAAATCCGAGAAAAATGCAAAAGAAAAATTAAGAAGCAATGCACTGATCTTCTACGTGTCTTGCAGAGAGAAAGTGAAGAAGAAATTGAATGAACTGTTTTTGCCACTAAGGGAAGTGATGTGTGAAAGTGGAAGAATTAATTTAACGAAAAAAAAGATGAAAAGGCGAATGAAAAGGCGAAGCGTGGGATGAAATGGAAGATAGAATTGAAAGTGGATGGGCAGTGAAGGGGACAACTTGAAGCCGTATTCGCTGGGTGTCTGCTTCGGAATTCGGTCTCTTTGTTCTTAAGCAGTGCGCCATTGCTCCACTCTGGAAATGTCAGATCTTTTTCCTATTGGTCCACGTGGACGGAAATCATAAAATGGATATGTGGATAAAGATATCCCTTTGTAAATCATTTTTGCTAAATAAATGTAAAATTTTATTTTTTAATTTTCAATAATATACTAAATTTTTTATTAAAAAACTCAAAAAGTTTTTAAAATATTATTTTTAAAAAAATTAAAATTTTACATATTTAAAAAAAAAAATTAAATGCTTAGGGATATTTTTTATTTTTTAAATTTAAATTAATAAAAATGTGAAAGTTCAGATATTTAAATAGCAAGAGAGGAACCGAGCTAGAACTAGATGGGTTTAGGTAAAGAGTTGTAGGCACGGTGGGGTTAAGAGTCATAGCCGTGGTTGGGTTATCATCTAGGTTTGGGAGGTGACTTCAAAGTTCGATAATATTTTATTTTTTCGTTGATTCACGATCCTTGTTGCTAAATTAGTCTCCTTAAATAGAATAGAGTTCACTTAATTATTATACCTTGTCTATTTTGACCTGTTACGTATCATCGTCAGTCTCACAATTTTAAAACGTATCTGTTAGGAAGTGGTTTCCATATCCCTGTAAGGAATGCTCGTTCCTCTCTTCAACCGATACAAGATCTCATAATCCACCCCTTTAGGGGATTAGCGTTTTCGTTGGCACATTACTCGGTTCCTAGCTCTAATATCATTTGTAACAGCCCAAGTCTACCGCTAGCAGATATTGTCCGTTTAGCCTGTTATATATCATCATCAGTTTCACTGTTTTAAAACGCGTTTGTTAGGGAGAGATTTTCACACACTTATGTTTGTTTCTCTTCCAACTGACGTACGATCTCACAAATGTTTTGAAACAAAGTTACTTGATGTCAGAATGAAATTTTTTAAAACTCGAGATATAAGTTGAAACCAGCTTTACAGTTCACGAGTTTTTTTTAATAATCTAACCTAAATAAATCGTGTAACTAACATTTTTGAAGTCTACACGGCACCTTTAATGTAACTTTATAGAGAGAAAAAAATAATTAAAAAAACATTTTATGACAATTGACTTGAGGTTGAGCACTGGAAATTCTTTAAAAATTCTATGGCTATTAATAAGCATCCATCTCAATCAAAAGAGAACCCTAATCTTATTCTTTGAAAATTATAATATATTCAGTTGAGTTCATATTTTGCTGCTCCCTCCATCAAATTAATACGTCATTTTCATTCATCCATGAAAAAATTAAAAAAAAAAAAATAATTAATTTCGTTTATTTTGACCTCCTATATTTAATTAAAACTCAATTTTTATGAATTACTTAATTAAAAATCTATATTTCCACGCTAAAGATTAATATTTACTCACCCCACAATTATTAAATTGTATATTTATTTCTAATATTAATTATATTGTACTTCACATAATTCAATTTTTTCAATTATTTTTTATATTAATTTTAAAATTAAACTATAATTTTAGTCCCTAAACTTTAAAATTTGTATCTATTGGATCTCTACGAAATAAAATTCAAATTTATATGAAACATTTTAAATTTGTCAAAGAACTATTAGACATAAAATTTTAAAATATATTAGACCCGTTTGAAAATTTAGAGAATAGATAGACACGAAACTCGGAATTTATTAACCATTAAGAGTCAAAAGTCTAAGTTGCTAGAAGCTTAATAGATGAGTAGAGAGAGCTGACTAGAAGATATCAAGGGGCAAACGATTCGTAGCCATAGAATTTGATGCACAAAAATCATGCTTTGATGAGCCACGGGAGAGACTAGCAAGCAATGTGAAACATGAGTCTAAACATTTGGAAGAAGAATAGGTCCAAGTTAAAAGGATGGTCTTTACTTCCTCCCTTCTTTCACTTCATTTTCGCTTCTGTAAACAAGACATGTCGATTGACCCGAGGATCGTATTTTCGGAACTCGAGCTTCTCTGTTATTTTGGTTGGCTTTCGTTTGACGTAGAAGAATCCAGTCCCAGCAGCTGATACGAGTCGGATGAACATTGTAGCTTTCTTTTTCTTGTCACCCATTTCCTAACAAACACACCAAAAAGAGGGGAAAAAATCTCATCAAGTCATTTTGAAAGCTAGCTCTTGATGTGCTATAATATAGAATTATCATGAAGAGAATGAATATAAGGAAACATGTTTATGCAGAGCTATTTGCAATTAAACCATGCTGATGACATCTTAAATGAAATTATACAGAGGGCCGGCTTCCTACCACCCCAAACGTACAAGTTAATATTTGTACGGTTCATGGTTCAGTTTAAGAAGTGTAATAGATTCTTAAACTTTTAATTTTATGTTTAATAAGTTCCCGAACTTTAGAAATGTAACAGCTCAAGCCCACCGCTAGCAAATATTGTTCTTTTTGGGTCTTCCTTTCTGGATTTTCCCTCGAGATTTTAAAATGCGTCTGCTAGAGAGGTTTTCACACAGTTTTAAAAAATGTTCCTTTCTCCTCACCAACCGATGTGGGATCTCACAATCCACTCCCCTTCGGGGTCCGGCGTCCTTGCTGACACTTGTTCCTTTCTCTAATCAATATGGGACCCCTCAATCCACCCCCTTCGAGACCTAGCATCCTTGCTGGCACACCACCTCATGTCCACCCCTCTACGGGGCTCAACCTCCTCGCCTACCGCTAACACATATTGTCTTCTTTGGGCTCTCCCTTCTGAGCTTCCCCTCAAGGTTCTAAAATGAGTCTAGTAAGGAAAGGTTTCCACACCCTTATATAGAATGTTTCGTTCCCCTCCCCAATCAATGTGAGATCTCACAAGAAATGTTTAATAGGTCTCCTCGAATCTTCAACATATTAAAAAAAAAATTTAAAATTAATTGATTTAATAGATATAAAATTGATTTTAATGTCTAAAGGAACCCTAAGCTTTCAATATTGTATCTATGCCCCTGAATAGACGTTGAATAATTAAAGAACCTATCAGACACAAAATTGAAAGTATAAAAACCTATTAAGCACTTTTTAAAGTTTAGGGACCTATTGAACTCAAAATTGAAAGTTAACGAACGAGTTAGATAATTTTTGAAGTTTAATGGTCAAATCAACACAAAATTGAAAGTTCGGGGCAAACTCATAAATTTAACCTTTAATCTTTTACCAATATTCACATGAATCACAACTTAGTCCACCTATACCAAGTCTACTGGTCTCTGGATCAAAAGCAATCCGAAAGACTCCTTTGAAAGATAATTACAAGCATAAAAACAACAAAGAAACCATCAATTTTTAGCAGATGGAACACGAGAACCTATTAGGGTGACTACTTCCAATACTTTCAATAAGAGAGTGGCAAAACTATAGAACAAGTATCACAAATTAGTCCAACTTGTTAAATCACCCAGACACAACATCTTCTGAATAAGCTGTCCTGTTAGAGTATATCAAATGATTTGAATATATTTCAACACTTTCCTAAACGTTCGTATTCAAAGAATTAATTTGTTTCACAAAACATATCAAGTGAGAAATGACACTACAAGAGTTCCTTATAAATCACTATTAGTCTCAAAAAATTGGGCTAATAAGTTAATATATCCTTAACCTAACTATACCAATTTCATGATTTCAGCCTCAAAAGCAAATCCTAAAAGGCAAAAACTGATTTAAGAACATCAGATGCAGGAAAACCAACATTCATAGGCTACGTAGTATACATTTCTAAGATAACATTCTCCTAAACAGTCACTTGGTAATTGAATTTCTACCACACGAACGTAAACGTACTTAAACAGAAAACAACTTCTGAAGCGACCTTCAACATTCAATAAACAGATCGAAATTGCAAATCTACGAAAACGACTCCAGAAAGCACATAATTTGGTCAAAAGATTGCGGAGTTGTGTTTCATTCAGCAATTTAACAATAAAACAAGAAGCAGGAATCAATGGTAAGAAAGATAAAAAGGAGATTAGAAGATAGAAAAGATCGAAAAAGTAAGAGACTTACTACTACAGTTCGAAGGTGCGTGAAGAAGCTGTGAAGAACCCTAGAACGGACGCGCAAGCAGAAGCAGAGTATGTATTTAATTATCCAAGCGCCGGGAAAAAAAGAAAACTAAGTAATTACATTTTCCTTACGAAATAAATAAATAAATAAATAAATAGAATGTCTCTCGTGAACTTAAAAATAGAGAAATTATTGAAATTGAATTAAAAAAAACGAAATAATTTTGTAACTAAATATATGTAAAAGACATAAATGCCCTCTGATCAGAGTCAAATTACAACTTTGTCTTCCTGTCGTTCCCGTGTATGTTAGCATTTCTAACCCTAATACTCTGCTATCTCCTTTCTCGGTCTGATCTGCATTTCTCTCAGATTCTCACTCTTAGTTTACGGAACCCGACTCAGTGGATTGAAAGGTTTGAAAATTTCAAATTCAGAAACGATCTTTTTTTCTTCTGTTTCTTTAGAATTTTTTTGTTGGAACGAGGGTCAATTCGTTTGTTTGATCAGGAGTCGGTTTACTTTATGCCATGATTTGTATGCAAATTTTTGTTCGCGATGATATCACGCTAAATTATCTCTATTTTGTTGTTGTTGTTTTNTTTTTTTTTTTTTTTTTTTTTTTTTTTTTTTTTTTTTTTTTTTTTTTTTTTTTTTTTTTTTTGGAATTAGGAATTGATCGAATTAGAGATGGCGAGCGCAGTAGATGCTGCAGGAGATCCAATTCCTACATCGGCGGTGCTAATGTCCTCGTCAAAGCACATTGCGAACATGTGTCGATCGGAGAATGTGGCATACCTCCAGTGCAAAAGGAAGGATCCGAACCCGGAGAAATGCCTCGACAAAGGCCAACAAGTCACTCGCTGCGTCCTCTCTCTGTAAGCGAGTATCATTTTGTTATTTTCTTAGCCTTAGTATGGATTCGCCATTTTTGATCGGGTCTGGTTTCCATGGTTGCTTGCTGTCCTTTGGATTGCTCCTGAAAATTGCTTTAGTTATCATATGATCGTCTTCTGATCTGCGAGCAAATATGGGATTAAGAAATGCGTTGCTTCAGTAATCATACGATCGTCTTCTGTTCCGCTGGCAAATAGTGGACCAGGAAACTCGAAAGAAAATATTGGGTATTTCGTAGGGTTGACATAAGATATTAGTACAGGTAGTGATAAATTCTTAGGTTGATAATCTTTTATCTGACTAAATTGATAGTGTGCATGGTCACCGTATGAGGTCACCCATTTATATCTCAGCACCATGGTCACCGTGCACGGTGGAAATAATACACTGTGGAGGTCTTCCACCTTTACAAATCTCGGTGGAAATAATGGATTTGGCGGTGGAGTTAGGCTGCAGAGTGGATCATCTTCCCATAAATTACCTTGGTTTTTCACTCGGTGGTAACCATCGTTCCTTCTCTTTTTGGGAACTGTTAGTTGACAAGTTCAAAGCAAAGATTGCCTAGTGGAAAAGCTCCTTGCTTTCAGGGGATGCCTAACCTTGATACATTTTGTGCATAATGGGCTGCCACTGTATTATTATTATTTTTTTCTCTTCTCAAAGCTCTGCTGGGTAATATAAATAGTATGGAGAGTGGGCCAGAGATTGTTTTTTGGAGTGATGGTGATTACAAGGCCGGTAGCCATTTGGTTAGGTGGAAGATCACCTCTCTCCCCTTTGCAACGGTGGTTTGGGGATAGGGTCTCTTAGAAACAAAATTCTTGCTCATCTCTCCAAATGGCTGTGGAGATTCTCAACAAAGACAAAGGCCTATAGAGGAAAGTGGTATAGGAGATGGAGATCGAAATAGGAGGCGGGGAAGGCTTCCCCGTCCCCGCCCCGCCTCACCCCATGGTCATCTCTACTCTTATATTGTTCTAGACACTAATGCTTTAGATATTGTTGATAACAACAAGTGGTTGGTCCATTCTTTGAGTGATTTTTCTTGTAAATCCTTCTTTCGTTGCCTATTGGACCCTTCTCCCGTTAGTGAGTATGTCTTTTGTACTCTTCGGAGGAAAATATTCTAAAGAAGGTTATATTATTTTTTACACGGACGAGCTAACACTCTGGATTGACTTTCAAGGAGGTTTTACTCTTTAGTTGGCTTGTTTTGTTGCATTCTCTATCAGAAGACGGAGGATGACCTGGATCATATTCTTTAGAGATATGAGATTGTGAGATCCATTTGGAGTTGCTTCTTCCAAACTTTGGTTTCATTCTCGCACGTCATAGGGATACTAGTGATAGGATCGGGGAGTTCCTCCTTCATCTGCCTTTTCGTGAAAATGGTTGGTTTTTATGGCTTGTCAGAGTGTGTGCTATTTCATGAGATATTTGGGGTGAGAAATAATAGAGGGTTTAGAGGTATGGAGACGGATCCTTCGGATGATTGATCCCTCGTGAGTCTTCATGTTTCTCTTTAGGCTTTGATTTCGAAGATCTTTTGTAATTATTCTATAGCTTCTATCTTGCACAAATGGAGCCCTTTCTTTTCGAGTTATTATCTTTTTATATGTCCTTGTATTCTTTCATTCACTCTCAATNAAAAAAAAAAAAAAAAAAAAAAAAAAAAAAAAAAAAAAAAACTTCATATTTTACGAAGAAAGATTATCTAAATTTTGGGATGATTGTATAATTGCTGTTTATGATGTTAATTCAAGGATACACCGATGGAAATCTTGTGGCCTAGTAATAGGTGCCTGAATAGATTAAGCTAACTTCTATCTAAAGAATTAGCTTGTTTAATCAAGATCATTTCGTGGACGACGAGAGGATTACATGCCTTTCTTCCCAATGCATGCCAAAATTTGCCACGGGATTTAGAAGAAAATGTTAATTTCCTTTGGGGGAAGAATGTAGTTTGGCAACTAGCTCCCCTTTTTTATGGGTTTTGAATTCTAATGATGGCTTGGGTTGATGGATTGAGTTATAAGATTATGGCCATTCTTGACTGTTTTTTTCGTTCTTTGGGAAAAAAAAGTGGAGGCCAGCATTCCGGGATTTCATCTCTTTAATGGCATTTGACTTGTTTTCCTTGTATGACAAAAGAACGATGAATGTCACAACTCTCCTATCTTTGATAAGGGAGTCTGATTATAGGACTGGGAAGATGGGTATGCATATTTGGAGCTCTAACCCTCACGGTGGCTTCTCCTGTGGCCCCTTTTTTTGTTGTTAATTGGACCCCTCACCTGCTAGAGATTTTGTGTGCTCGACTCTCTAGAAGATCAAGATTTCAAAGAAAGTAAAGTTTTTTATTTGATAGGTTATCTTTGATCGAGTTATCACTCTAGATCGATTCTTGAGAAAGTGGCCTTCGTTTATTGACCCGTTTTGTTGTGTCCTCTGTCAGAAGGTGGAGGGGGCACACCCAAGTGCGCGTAGAGTATGGTAGTACCTTGATAATGTTTTTTTAGAGATGTGACTTCGTGCACTTGATTTAGAGTTATCTTTTGGAGGCGTTCGACTTTCAGTTAGACCACCATAGAAACCCAAATGAGATTATTAGAGACCCAAATGAGATTATTGAGGAGTTTCTCCTCCATCCACCTTTTAGGAAGAGAGGTGATNAAAAAAAAAAAAAAAAAAAAAAAAAAAAAGGATAATCTTCAACTGAACCAACTGAACCATGGAGTTTGTGATTCATTAAATGGTTACATATTTGAATACTAATAGTTTATAGTAATAATAGGATCTTCGACCAGTCGTATGGCAAGGTTTGATGAGGTTTTGGAATGGGATATTCAAAATTGGGCTTGTCTTTTTGGATGTCCTTGTAATTCTTTCATTTTTTCTCTATGAAAGTTTGATTTTTTATTAAAAAAAAAGTTCGGTTTCTTATTAAAAAAAAAAAAAAAAAAAAGAATCTGGGTCATTGTCCTGATAGTCCATGTTTTTGTTTCCAATGTTCTTCTTCCTCGACAAATTGAACTGCAGCATGGATTATGGGCATTATATTGATTTTGATACCTATGAAGTAGTACATCCACTATCACTTTTAATTGGATAATAAGAAATATGACATTTCATTAGATAAATTATGTACACAACAAGGGTGGAGAGCCAACCCCAGAGTGAAGGGGGCAGTCCAATTAGCTAAAATTTTATAAAATAGTAGATGAATGTTGGAAGGTATAATTGTAAACTAAGATTATTGGCATGATCAGCTGTAAATCCCTAAACTGATCTATAATGTACAGAAATTTCAATATAAAATACCCAGATCTATCGATTTTTTTTTTCTTTTTGAGTTCCCAGATATATTGAATTGCAAATTATTGTTTCAATAATCATCGCACTTCAGATTTGTGACTGCGTTTGATAGTTTATTTTATTTTATTTTTTTAAAAAAAAGGAACAGTATCCATTTTTCTTTAGTTGGTCGATATTCTGTAATCTTTGACTCTGAATGATCCTTACTTTCTCGTCTTTTGCAATTTTGTTCTTTTCTTTTAACACTTTTTTTGTCATTTTTAGCTGGATGTTTTGTGAGTGAGACATCTTTTCATTGCATTTTTTGTTTGTATTCTCTCACTTGCCGCACCAATCTTATCAGTTTCACATTTGACAGCCTTATTGAAATAATTCACATAGATACAGAAAGATCACGTTTTGGGAGGTTGTGAGATTTAATGTCTCCCTGTGGAGTTTGGTCTTCTTGTAATAATAATCTTGGTTTGATTATGTTGGATTGGAGTCCCTTTATGTAGTTTTCGGGTCTCCTTTTTTTGAATGCGCGTATATTCTTTTATTTTGTTCAACGAAAACTCGGTTTCGTAATAAAACAATGAACCTAGAGGCTGCTTCTCCTTGCAGGCTTAAAGATCTTCATCAAAGGTGCACGAAAGATATGGATGCTTATGTCGGTTGCATGTACTACAATACGAATGAGTTCGATTTATGTCGCAAAGAGCAGGAAGCATTTGAGAAAGCATGTCCTTTGGAATGATTTCCTTCATATATGTAAACTGATTCCAATAAATTATTCTTGTTTGCAAATGAGCAAGTACTGTTGTTATTGCCTACCTTCTCTGAGTTAACCTTGTTTTCTTCATAACAATGCACTATTTTGTGTATGTCTCGGATTGCGAACCCGATACATTCTTGCAAACAGAAGATGAACCAATCTTTTCAGCAGCCCCTTTTGGATTGTTGTCATGAACTCATCTCTATACCTCGGTATCTCGTGATTTTCTTCATCACAATTCTTAATGTGAAATGAAAAATCGATGTAGAAATATGTTCGGTTTGTTTTCTTATAACTCGTAAATATCGGTTGATGTAGATAGCTTGTATTTGATTCGACCATGGATTGAATGCTGATTTGAGGGCTTCTATTTCTCGAAATTTTGTTATTATCAGCCCGACTTGATTTGGTTGGATTGAGTCTCTTTCTTTGAGATATCTCCTGTTGTTATGCTGTTTTTTTGGTACGTATTCGGATTTCTTCGATCCAAATGTGTTTGATGTATAATTTTTGAATGAGAAAAAAAAAAAAATTACTTGATTTTCTTACGTTCAGATGATCCAAGCTGGCTTTGTTACCACAATAATGAGCTAATTCAGAAACTCTAAGAAGCAATGCGCAGCTTGCATCAAACAGGCATTGGATGGGGAAGAAAGAGAGCTAAGTAACATTGTCAATTTACTTTCTACTTTTGTAAGAACGCTACATTTGATTTTTATGCTTTTCTATGTAGAGATAAACATATTACCTAATATCAACACAAATGTTCAAACCCCATATAGAAATTGATTGGATTGGACGTTCCATAAGGTTATAATTGGAATTGCAAGTGTATGGACTCGATGAATTCCATCGCTAACAGATATTATCCGTCTTGACCTATTACGTATTGTCGTTAGCCTCATAGTAAAGCGTTTACAAGAGAGAGGTTTCTACCCTTTTATAAGGAAAACTTCATCTCTCTCTCCAATCAACTGGGATCTCACATTCCGCCCTTCTTTGAGGGCTCAGCGTCTTTGCTGGTACACCATTCAGTGCTGACTCTGATACCATTTGAAATAGCCAAAGTCCATCGCTAACCGATATTGTCCGGTTTGACTCGTTACACATCATTGAAATGTCTTTAAATAATTTGTGAAAAATTATGGTCCGTCCAAATGAATTAATGTACATTGGTATTTAGAATTTTAAAATAAAAAAAATTCCTGTTCCAAACATTTATTATTAATAGACTCATAACTCATAGGAAGATGAGTAGAAAAAGACACTCAATCATTGCATGTTTTCTCTGCAGTTGCAGTGAATGTCTGTCCTATTTCAAGACCAAAGCGGCAGCTGTAATAATCTCCACGTCAGTGACAGCTTTGCCCATTTGCAAATCCAGATCTGTCCTCATTGGAAATGGCTGATTTTACACATTTGGACAAATATCTTATAAATATCTATTGCCACTTCCACCAGTTTCTATTTAAGCTTCAATTTGCTAGCTGCCTCTCTTCATTAATCTCTGCTAAGTGTCCTGTGTTCTTGTTCTTAGCTCTGTCGAGAGGCTGCCATGGCCATTGGGAAGCACAAGGATGTCGAAAATGGTGAAATCAATGGCCTAAAGGCCTTGGAAAAGCCTCTTCTTATCAGTTCTTCTGAATGTGAAGATGCTCAAAGAGCCATGAAAAGAGAGCCCTCCTTATGGATGGTCTTGCTTTGCACATTGGTTGCTGTTTATGGTTCCTTTGAATTCGGATCGTGTGTAAGTTCTATTTGTGTGAATCGTCGTTGTAATGTTAGAGCATGTTCGAGAGCGATATAGTTAGTATCACGACTTTTGTTCATTTTCAAAATCATCACCGATTATACGAAAAGTCGTGTTTTGAAGGGTAAAAATCAAAATCTGTAACCGTCTAAACCCACCGCTAGCAGATATTGTCCTATTTGAACTTTCTCCTTTCGAGCTTCCCCTCAAGATTTTTAAAACGTGTCTGCTAGGATACTAGGGAGCTAGGGAGAGTTTTCCACACCCTTAAGAAGAATGCTTAGTTTCCCTCTTCAATCGATATGAGATCTCACAATCTACCCTCTTTCAGAGCCCAGCGTCCTCGCTGACACTCGTTCCTCTCTCCAAACGATGTGGGATTTCACAATCCATCCCCTTTCAGGGTCGAGCGTCCTCGCTAACACCCGTTCCTCTCTCCAAACGATGTGGGATTTCATAATCCATTCTGGGGCCAAGTATCCTCGCTGACACTCGTTCTTCTCTCCAAACTACGTTAGATGTCACAATCCAACTCCTTTCAGGGCCGAGCGTCCTCGCTGACACTCGTTCCTCTCTCCAAACAATGTGGAATCTCACAATCCATCCCTTTTCAAGGCCAAGCGTCCTTGTTGACACCCGTTCCTCTCTCCAAACGATGTGGGATTTCATAATCCATCCTGGGGTTGAGTGTCCTCGCTAACACTCGTTCCTCTCTCCAAACTATGTGAGATTTCACAATCCAACTCCTTTCAGGGTCGAGCGTTCTCGCTGACACTCGTTCCTCTCTTCAAACGATGTGGGATCTCACAATCCATCCCTTTGAAACCGAGCGTCCGTTACCCTCTCCAATTGGCGTGGGATCTCACAAAATCACTCTCAAACACGTCTTTCGTTAAATTTGAATCAGATAAGGAAATATGAAAAAAGGGAAACAAAAATGGAAAAGGTTTGTTCAACTTGTGTTGTACTTTTTGTAGGTGGGCTATTCAGCACCAACTCAATCTGTGATCAGGGAAGAACTTCATCTCTCTCTTGCTCAGGTTTATTTCTCTCTTTTCACAAAAAGTGTCTCAGATTGGCAAGCGACTTCTAACTTTTTGAGTTTTAATGACAGTATTCCATGTTTGGATCAATATTAACAATTGGAGCAATGGTCGGTGCTGTAACGAGCGGACCGATTGCAGACTTCATCGGTCGAAAAGGGGTAAATTAGTCGGATTTTGTGTTTTTTTTTTTTCCATCGTTAACTATAAGATCTTACATCGGTTGGAGAGGGGAATGAAGCATTCCTTATAAGAGTGTGGAAACCTCTCCCTAGTAGACGTGTTTCAAAATTGTGAGGTTGATGACGATACGTAACGGACCAAAATAGACAATATTTGCTAGCGGTAGGCTTGAGCTGTTATAAATGGTATCATAGCCAGACACCGGGCGGTGTGCCAGCGAGGACGTTGGGCCCCAAGATCCCATATCAATTGGAGAGAGGAACGAAACACTCCTTATAAGGGTGTGGAAATCTCTCCCTCGTAGACGTGTTTTAAAACCGTGAAACTGACAACAATACGTAACGGGTCAAAGCGGACATTATCTGCTAGCGGTGGGTTTGGACTGTTATAAATGATATCAGAACTAGACACCGGATGGTGTGTCAGCGAGGACGTTGAGCCCCCAAGGAAGGTGGATTATTAGATCCCATATCAGTTGGAGAGAGGAACAAAACATTTCTTATAAGGCTGTGGAAACCTTTCCCTAGCACATGCGTTTTAAAATCGTGAGGCTGACAATGATACATAACGGACCAAAACGGACAATATCTGCTGGCGGTAGGTTTGAGCTGCAGACACCAGAGGTTTGTCAGCAAGGATGCTGGACCCCCAAGAAGGGTGGATTGTGAGATCCCACATCAGTGGGAGAGAGGAACAAAACATTTCTTATAAGGGTGTGGAAACCTCTCCCTAGCATACGCGTATTAAAATCGTGAGCCTGACGACAATACGTAACGAACAAAAGCGTATAATATCCGCTAGCAGTGGGCTTGGGCTGTTACAAATGATATTAGAGCCAGACACCGGGCAGTATGCCAGAGAGGACGCTGAACCCCCAAGGAGGGTGGATTGTGAGATCCCACATCAGTTGGAGAGGGAAACGAAACATCCTTACAAAGATGTGGAAACCTCTCCCTAGCAGACGCGTTTTAAAACCGTGAGCCTGACGACAATACGTAACGGACCAAAACAGACAACATCAACTAGCGGTGAGTTTGAACTGTTACATTAACTATGCAATGATCAGCTTGATATGTGCAGGCTATGAGAGTTTCAGCCATTTTCTGCATTACGGGTTGGCTAGCAGTTTACTTATCGACGGTACGAGCTTTATGCAGCGTTTATAGAACACGTGATCTTTGACTAAGAATAAGCAATATTACCTTACTGACCTTGCTTGTTTTGTCTGTGATTCTATCAAAGGGAGCTTTATCCCTATACTTTGGAAGAGTGCTCACTGGCTATGGGATTGGAGTTTTCTCTTATGTGGTAAAAATTTGCATAGCTTTCTTCTTTCCTCTTGTATGAGTTCTTTCGTGCGATGTCCCACATTGGTCGGGGAGGAGAACAAATCATCCTTTATAAGGGTGTGGAAACCTTCTCCTAGCAGACGCGTTTTAAAGCCTTGAGGGGAAGCCCGAAAGAGGACAATATCTGCTAGCGGTGGATCTGGGTCGTTACAAATGGTATCAGAGCCAGTCACCGGACGATGTGCCAGCCTTCTCGCTGTTCCCCGTAGGGGGTAGACACGAGGCGGTGTGCCAGTAAGGATGCTGGACCCCAAAGAGGGGTGGATTTGGAGGTGGTCCCACATGATTGGATAAAGGAACGAGTGCCAGCGAGGACGCTGGGTCCCGAAGGGGGTGGATTGTGATGTCCCACATTGGTTGGGGAGGAGACTAAATCATCCTTTATAAGGGTGTGGAAACCTTCCCCTAGCAGACACGTTTTAAAGCCTTGAGGGAAAACCCGAAAGAGGACAATATCTGCTAGCGGTGGATTTGGGTCGTTACATTTCATGTTTTAACTCCAAACAACAACAGGTTCCTGTATTCATAGCAGAAATAGCACCAAAGAATCTACGTGGAGGCCTTACAACACTCAATCAGGTGAAGAGTATGAAAAAAATAGACTCCTTTTTTAAATGACAAAGAGATTCTCATTTGCTTCTTTATTTATGGTGCAGCTTATGATTGTTACAGGCTCATCCATTGCCTTCTTGTTAGGAACAGTGATATCATGGAGAACTCTCGCTTTAACTGGTACGGTAATAGATATTATCCGCTTTGACCTGTTATGTATTGCTATCAGCCTCACGATTTTAAAACGTGTCTATTAGGGAGAGGTTTCTACACTCTTATAAGAAATGTTTCGTTTTCGTCTCCAACCGATGTGGGATTTCACATTCCACGTCTCTTAGGAGCCCAGCGTCCTCACTGGTATACTACCCGGTGATTGGTTCTGATATCATTTATATCAGTCTAAGCCTACCGCTAGCAGATATTGTCCGCTTTGGCTTGTTACGTATCATTGTCAGCCTCACGATTTTAAAACGCATTTGCTATGGAGAGATTTCCACACCCTTATAAGAAATGTTTCGTTTCTCTCTCAAACTGACGTAAGGATCTCAAAATTCACTCCTCTTAGGAGCCCAGCGTCCTTGCTGGTACATTGCCTGGTGACTGCCTCTGATACCATTTGTAACAGCCCAAGCCCACCGCTACCAGATATTGTCCGCTTTGGTCCGTTACGTATCGTCGTCAGCCTTATGATTTTAAAACGTATTTTCTAGGGAGAGGTTTCTACGCCTTATAAGAAATGTTTCGTTCCCCTCTCCAACTTATGTGGGATCTCACAATCCACCTCTCTTAGGAGCTCAGCGTCCTCGCTGGCACACTACTCGGTGACTAGCTTTGATTCCATTTGTAATAACCCAAACCCACCGCTAGCAGATATCATCTGCTTTGGCCCGTTACGTATCGTCGTCAACCTCATGATTTTAAAACGCGTTTGCTACGGAGAGGTTTCCACACCCCTATAAGAAATGTTTCGTTCCCTTCTCCAACCGATGTGTGATCTCACAATCCACCCCTTTTAGGAGCCTAGCATCCTCATTGGCACACCGCTCGTTAACTGACTCTGATACCATTTGTAACAGCTCAAGCCCACCGCTAGCAGATATTGTCTGCTTTAGCCCTATCGTCGTCAGCCTCACGGTTTTAAAACGCGTCTGCTAGGGAGAGGTTTTCACACTCTTATAAGAAATGTTTCGTTCACTTATCCAACCGATGTAGGATCTCACAATCCACCCCTCTTAAGAGCCCAACGTTCTCGCTGGCATATCGCCCAGTGACTGACTCTAATACCATTTGTAATAGTCTAAGCTCACTGCTAACAGATATTGTCTGCTTTGACCCGTTATGTATCATCGTCAGCCTCACGATTTTAAAACGCGTATGCTAGGGAGAGGTTTTCACACCCTTATAAGAAATGTTTCGTTTCCCTCTCCAACCGATGTGGGATCTCACAATCCACCAGCCTTAGGAGCCCAGCGTCCTCGCTGGCACAGCGTCCGGCGACTGACTCTAATACTATTTGTAACAGCCTAAGCTCACCGTAAGCAGATATTGTCCGCTTTGGCCTATTACGTATAGGGAGAGGTTTCCACACCCTTATAAGAAATGCTTCATTCTCCTCTCCAACTGATGTGGGATCTCACAATCCACTCCTCTTAGGAGTCCAGCGTTCTCGCTAGCACACCGCTCTGTGATTGGCTTTGATACTATTTGTAACAGCCCAAGCTCACTGTTAGCAGATATTGTTCACTTTAACCCATTACATATCACCGTCAATTTCACGATTTTAAAACACGTCTATTAGGGAGAGATTTCCACACCCTAATAAGAAATACTTCGTTCCCCTCCCCAATCAATGTGGGATCTCACACTTTAACTATTAAACCAATTACTGAATGATTGACATTGATATGCAGGAATCATTCCATGTGTTTTTCTGATCGTTGGTGTATGGTTCGTTCCAGAGTCGCCTCGATGGCTCGTAATACACCATTCCTTAAATCCGACCCTTTTCACTTTATGTTTTCCAAATAAAAAAACAAACAAACATAAAACTAAACGTGTGTTTGGATTGACTTTCTAACAACTCAACGTCTTTACAGGCAAAGGTCGGTAACGAGAAAGGCTTCCAAGCTGCATTGCAGCGACTTCGTGGAAAAGACGTCGATATCTCCGACGAGGCAGCTGAAATCAAAGTAATTCTCCTAATCTTCGTCGTCGGGATCCCCGACGACATCGTCGTTTTCTAAAAAAATAACGAACTCTTCGTTTTACTAACAGGATTACAATGAAACACTTCAAAGACTTCCAAAAGCCAGACTCCTAGAACTGTTCCAAAGCAAATATATTCGTCCTGTTATTGTAATGTTCTTCATTTTCTTTGTAAAACTTCGTCTTGAATTCACTTTTCCATGCATAACTCTAATGATTATTGTTTAGATCGGTGTGGGGCTAATGATATTCCAACAATTTGGAGGCATCAATGGAATTGGTTTCTATGCAAGTGAAACCTTTGCATTAGCTGGTATGATATGAACAAGCATTGGCTTGTTCTTCATTTTATTGCTTCTATATTTGCTTATATCTTGTGATATGAACTGCAGGCCCCTCAGCAAGCAAAAGTGGTACCATTTCTTATGCTTGCCTTCAGGTACTTTGATAGCTGACACTTAGCTTACCATTTTCAGCTGTGATACTAAGTAAACGAGGTTGGTATTAACAGGTTCCGATAACGGTGATCGGAGCGATTCTTATGGATAAGTCGGGGCGTAAGCCGCTTATAATGGTATGAATCTCTTGCATCTTGTTTCTTGATATATGAACATTTGAAGGAAAGAAAGAGCTAAGTTTGATGCCCTTTTGACATGGCTTGTATGTCTTTGAAGGTGTCTGCTAGTGGGACGTTTTTAGGGTGCTTTCTAGCAGGTACTTCGTTCTTTCTCAAGGTATGTATACTCAATCCATCGTCATTAGGAAACTTGTCGTTTCATTTCGTTTCATTTTGTTTTGTTTGTGTAATGGCTCAAGTTTACTCTAAGTAGATATTGTTCTTTTTGGGTTTTCTGTTTCGGGCTTCCCCTCAATGTTTTTTAAAATGTGTTTACTGGGTTTTCATACCCTTATAAGAAATGTTTTGTTCCTATCTTCAACTAATGTGGGATCTCACAATAGATGCGTTTTAAAAACCTTGAGGGGAAGCCCGAAAGGGAAAGCCTGAAGAAGACAATATTTGCTAGCAGTGGGCTTGAACTGTTACAAATAGTATTAGAGTCAGACACCGAGCAGTGTATCAGCCCCAAGGAAGGTGGATTGTGAGATCCCACATTAGTTGGAGAGGGGAACGAAGCATTTCTTATATGGGTGTGGAAACCTCTCCCTAGGAGATGCGTTTTAAAAACTTTGGGGGAAGTCTGACTGGACAATATCTGCTAGCGATAGGTTTGAGCTGTTACAAATAGTATCAGAGACAGACACCAAATGGTGTGCCAGTGAGGACGCTAGGCTTTCAAGGGGGGTAGATTGTGATATCCCACATCAGTTGTAGAGGGTAATGAAGCATTCCTTATAGGGTGTGGAAACCTCTCCCTCGTAGACGCGTTCTAAAAAAACTTGAGGGGAAGCCCGAAAGGGAAAGCTCAAAGTGGACAATATCTGCTAGTAGTGGGTTTGGCCTGTTACAAATAATATCAAAGCCAGATACCGAGTGGTGTGCCAGTGAGGACGCTGGCCCCCAAGGGGGTGGATTGTGAGATTCTATATCGGTTGGAGAGGGGAACGGAGCATTCCTTATATGGGTGTTGAAACCTCTCCCCAGTAGACGCATTCTAAAAACCTTGAGTGGAAGCTCGAAAGGGAAAGCGGGGAAAGCCCAAAGAAGACAATATTTGTTAGCAGTGGGCTTGGGCTGTTACCGTTTTTGTCTTGACGTTGTTTGTAAATTCGTTTATGATGCAGGGGCATGGCTTATTGCTCGCTTGGGTCCCGGTCCTTGCCATTTCTGGAGTCCTGGTATGATATCGAAAACCGAGCTAATTTTGAAAACGGTACAAAAAAACGAGCATAGATTTTGAAAACTAAGAACTAAAAACGGAATCGTTATCGAACGAGATTGTTTTTTTGTTTTTCATTCACATTACTCCACACTGGCTAACTTACACTTGTTTCACTTTCAAATTCAGACATACATAGCATCCTTCTCCATAGGAATGGGAGCTGTTCCATGGGTCATCATGTCTGAGGTAACTTATTCAATATCCATCCACGTGTCAATACATACAAATGCACAAAATTACACCCCCTTAGTTTCATACAATTGCAAATTCACCTCTTCTTACCGACACGACACCGAACTATCGGGGACGTATTTGCAATTATATCAAATTATAGGAGCATATTTGCAAAAAAGAAGGGAGGGTGACATGGTATCGTTGTTCTTTCATCTTACCGTTAAACAAACTTTTCGAGTAAAAGTAAGATTTTTTGTCAAATTACGAAAGGATAGTATGTGGTTGGCAGGTTTATGGTCTCGTAAAAGTTAGGGTGTCACCGTAAATCGACACCGTAAATAAACCACGTGTACCAAAAATAGGTTTAGCTTCTTACCCTAATGCTCACAAACCTCATCGATGAAACAAACACTTATGTAAGAGTTTGCATTAACCGCTCGAGTATCTATAGAAGGGTTTAGGATTCGGGTTCATTGTATTCGTAGTTCGAAAATTTTCTCAAACCCAAACAATTTGAGTTTGCATTAACCGCTCGAATATCTACAGAAGGGTTTAGGGTTCGGGTTCATTATACTCGTAGAAGTTTCTCGAACCTAAAGACAATTTGAGTATGCATTAATTGCTCGAGTATCTACAGAAGGGTTTAGGGTTCGGGTTCATTATACTCGTAGAAGTTTCTCGAACCTAAAGACAATTTGAGTATGCATTAATTGCTCGAATATCTACAGAAGGGTTTAGGGTTCGGGTTCATTATACTCGTAGAAGTTTCTCGAACCTAAAGACAATTTGAGTATGCATTAATTGCTCGAGTATCTACAGAAGGGTTTAGGGTTCGGGTTCATTATACTCGTAGAAGTTTCTCAAACCTAAAGACAATTTGAGTATGCATTAATCGGTCGAATATCTATAGAAGGGTTTAGGGTTCGGGTTCATTATACTCGTAGAAGTTTCTCGAATCTAAAGACAATTTGAGTTTGCATTAATCGCTCAAGTATCTATAAAAGGGTTTAGGGTTCGGGTTCGGGTTCATTATACTTGTAGAAGTTTCTCGAACCTAAAGACAATTTGAGTTTGCATTAACCGCTCGAATATCTATAAAAGAGTTAGGGTTCGGGTTCATTATACTCGTAGTTGGAACCGTTTCTCGAACCTAAAGACAACTTTGACGACAGATCTTCCCAATTCATGTGAAAGGAGCTGCTGGGAGCTTGGTGGTTTTGGTGAATTGGTTAGGTGCTTGGGCTGTTTCCTATACCTTCAACTTCCTCATGAGTTGGAGTCCTTCAGGTAATTCCTTTCAAGTTGNTCGGTGTCAAGAAAGTGACTTTTTATTTCTTTTTATTATTATTTATTTATTTATTTATTTTATTTTTGTAGGGACATTTTTTGTTTATTCAGGGTTCTCTTTGTTGACTATTGTGTTTGTGGCCAAATTAGTGCCAGAAACCAAAGGGAAAACATTAGAAGAAATCCAAGCCTGCATCAACCCAGCAAGAACAGGACTTGAAATTTTGAATTGAAACCCATTTATTTTGGGTTATATTTTATTTCTTAAATATTTGAGATATGCTCGTGAACTCCTTTGACATTTCATAAACGTCTCAAAACTACTCGAAATGAAAACCCGTTAGAATTTGGGGTGAAAATTAGGACCTGAAACGGTGTGACGTTCTCAACGTTCATTCTAGACTGTAACTAATACACTGTTCTAAATCTCAATTTTTGTTCAACCTTCTAACGGTTTTTTACTCCAAGAATAGTTTTGAAACGTTTATAAATGTAAAGGGCTTGTGTTTTCATCTCGTTTTTCAAATTTGTAACGATGGTTATAATAAAGGACATCTAATGGTCGTTCGACCACCATAATGGGGTGTCCTACCCCTTAGTTTCTGTCGCTCTTTTATGACTGTCACACCGATTGAATATAGCACAATGACCTATACGAGGTGGTGATCCCCGTTCTTGCCTTGTATGCAGTACTGATACGGAAAATTACAATCAAAGATTCCTCGACATGATACCCTTAGGTTGATTTTCATCCTTCATTCTAAACTCTTCACGGTGAAAGTTACATTAAAAAAAAATAAAAAAGATAAAAAATAAATAAATCACAAAAATATCTCGGTTAGTTTTGGATAGAAACAGTTTTAAAAATACTCTTGAATTTTTTAATATTTAAAAATATCCTTTAATTTTTTTTTAAAAAAATCTTAATATAAAAAATAGTAGTAAAATAAAATTAAAATATTACGTAAATTTTATCGACAGCTGGCATAAGAGAAAATTGAATCGATAAATAGAACAGATATAAATAGCAAGGTGAAAGCACGGAGCTTCTTTTCTTTTTGCCTGATCTAACCATTTCAAGTGCATTGTGGGAATCTCTGAGCTCTGATAGATCACAGTCTCTGTTTCTCTGTTTCTCTCCACGAGACATAGCCACCGGAAACAATGGCGTCGTCGACGGCTAGGATTACGTTTCGCGTTGTTATGGTGGTGATTCTCCTCCTCGTCGTTTTCTATGTCGGTCGTCCTCTGTACTGGAAGATTTCCGCAACTGTACATGATATTCGCCAGAACAAACAGACCGTCAAAGAAGGTGCGTTAATTGAATGATAAATATACGTTTATGTTTGTCTGAGCTTTGAATGGAGTTTGAATTCTTCGTTATGGACATGCATTTTAGGTCTCTCTCAGATCGTTCTGGAAGCTCAGAAATCGGTGGGATGGTACCACGACGAGTCGGACTCTGGCGTCCGTGAAGGAAATGATGGAAAGAATTCCGGATCGGGTGCTATTCGGAGGCTGCTTCATCAGGTTTTGTGAAAATCTCAGTTATTTGAATTGCGATTAGTTCGGGATAATTGAATGGTTTCATATGCATTAGTAAAGNTTTTTTTTTTTTTTTTTTTTCTCGTAATAACGTAATAATGTAATAACGTGTTAATTAGCACCTACTGAGTCGATTTAGTTAAAGAAGGCTAAGAAAGGCTAAGAAAGGAAAAGAAATCGTAATGCTTCAACGTTCAGCCTTTAATGTTTCCATTATGCACTGTTAGTCACTCGGATATGTGGATAGTGATATTTGTACCTGACACATGGTGAACTACTGCTTACGAAAGACTCGTTCTGACAAGAAATTAGATAGTGTTAGTTTATAATGAGCGAAGTTGGCTGATATTGTGAATGAGAAATTTTAGTTTAAGACTGAATATTAGGTAGAGGTGGAAATGTGTACATAGGATGATAAGAACTAAAGATAGCAGTAGTCTTTTGTGATGGTTTGTGTGCAAATTTGGCATTCTGGTGCTGAAGGAGCAATTTCAAACAAAATCAACTGATTGAAGTATAACAGAGAAGGCTTCAATAAGAAAATTGTAGAAAACGATCGATACCTTTGAACTTGTCTAGATAGAACTACGACTTGGTGGATCTGTAGTTGACCATGAAAACAAAGCCATAATGCCCTACTGTCTTGGTAATCATGTTTCTTTGCTCTTTATTTATTTATTTTTATTCTTATTTTTTTATTCATAAGCTCAAATGCGGAAAATATCATAAATCTCACTTGGCAATAAGTTACAGTCCATGTGCAAAAATAATCTGTCCCTGTTGTCTGACTTGTGGTAACTTCTAATTATGAAATTAGTAGTTACCTTTCCCCAGGTCTTTGAATCAACTTATATACCTATCTCTTCTCGCCCTCGTAACCATGAGACAGGAGATGAGAAAGGAATTTCTGCAGAATGTTTGAGCAAATACATATGGCAATCATGTCTACAAACATGGCAGTCTATGTAGTGTTCTGTAGGAACGTACACACGAAATTAATTGTACTGAGTCTAGACTCTTTTCCCTAATCAAGTTAGAAAGAAACCTCTGACCCGAGACTTTACTCATCTTATGATCTTTCTTAGTTAATCAACCCTGTACCATGATAAAGGGTGACTAATATTTCAGAATTTGGATTTTGAATGAGCGAGCAAGCTATAATATCTTGGTTTCTAGGGGAATTGGAAGCATTTTGACCATTTTTAGTAGTCTGAAGTCTGAATTGGTTGAGCTGAACAGATCTGAATCTTTGCATAGTATTGTTCCCCTCTAAGATGACTCAATCTCACGGATCTCCATGAAAGGACTGCCGCTAGACTATGATGGATTTCTGAATTCTAACTTGATATTAAACATTATAACATAATGTAATGGAAGCTCAATTTTCTCCATCCTACTTCATAAAAATTTCAAACCAGTGGAGATTTTAAACTTTTTGCAGTTCCTGCAATCCGTCTTTCTTAATAATAACACAAAATAATCTTAAATGTGCTAACATACATCATGAACTCTCAACCAGATTGTTTGTCATGTTGTGGAAAACTTGGAACGAAGTTTTGCCTTGTTGAACAATATTGCTTGAGAAAAAATATTAAGAAGAAATATAGAATTTTGCAGCCTTGCTTGATGTTTAATCTGCTACTTCAAACATCACTTCAATAAAATCTTTTCCATGTAACTGAAGATACATTTTGTTTTGTTTTACTCAAGTTTTTAGAACGTTTGTGCTAAATTAGGAGTAGGAGAAGCCAAGTGGAAGGGGGAAGGAGTGGTTTAAAGTGTGCTAGAAATATTTCTTTGAAATGCTCACTATGATGCACAAATGCTAAGTATCCGTTCATAGACTTGGTGTTTATTTTTAATCCAAATTCATTGATAATTCCACCTAAATCATCAAGTATATCTGACACCGAGGTGTCATATGGAAACTCTTTACAAGAATCCATTACAATGTTCAACCATCCAAGAATTTCACCTTCCTCCTTAAGGGGAAGGTTACACTCTTCAAGATTAAAATCCTTTTTTCAGATAAATTATCATAATCTTTCTCCAAAGAGGGGCAGGAAAAGTGCATCCTCTTGCTCTCTCAAGGTATAAATCATTTTTCTTTTACCAGGGCTCATCGACTTGCTTAGGTTAGTCTCTGATCTAGTATTAATGTTCACTATTGGGATTACGTAGTTGAAAATTATGTATGTAACCGCACATTTGGTATGACACCCCTGTAAAACCGGCCGTAGAAAACCTCTCCCAATTGTCTAATCAATGTGGAAAAGGAACACTCGGACACACGTGGTAGAGCTTTTACTTACCTTTAAAATCAACTTGAAAAAGAGAGTCCTCAAATATTTATAAAAAGCCAGTTCTTGTTGTTCACAATGTGGAACTCCATCGGAATCTTTACATACAACCTTCGTTTAACATTGACGTCACACAGGAAAGTGGCATGGTTTAGAAAATACTTCCTCGCTCCTATCCAAAGAAAATACCTCCTCACGCAATAAACTTTCATAGAGATCTCATCAAACAGAAGAACAATAATGTCCCAAGGACCCCAAGAAAATGGAAAAACGACACCCCCATCAACTGTGGCTCTAGGAAGTATTCTCTCACATTCGACTTAGAATATCAATTCTGTTGTAGGGATCGACCCACCAGCAGCCACAATTTGTTGCTCCATCTGCAATTAACAATTTAAGGTATAAATCCTTTGAAATTATGAAGGATCTGCTAGTTTTTTTAACAACAGTCTATGTACTGTTTTGTCTGTCCTTGTACATTTTTTTTAAGTTTCTCTCAATGCTCAGTTTCTTACCCAAAATGATGATAATAATAATAACAGTCTTATGTACTGACCCTGAATAGATTCTCAAGCTTGTTTTTCACGAGGCAGATCTCTTGCTTTAATTGTTGTAGACATCTCAGGCACCTGCACCCACAATTTTCATTGTTTTCATAAGCTGATTTTATTCACTATCGCACATATGTTGCAGGAGCTTATCTAGAAAAACTTTTGATTTTGTTTTACTAACTCTAGGGCCAAAATAATGATTAAAAAGAAAGTTTGATAATGATGAAAGTATTTCATGGTAAAACATTGAGGTTTTAAATGTTAAAAAAACCAAATTAGGAAGTAGGTAAAAGCTCTAGTTCCAAGAATGAACTTCAAAAATTTAGGGACCTAGGTAAAATTCAAGAATCAAAACCCTACTTGAACCTAAGCATCATCATATGAACCCAGCTTAGCCTTTAGTAAATAAGAACTCACCCTTCAATGTTCTGTTCCTCACAGAAGCTGCGCATGGTAATACAGACATTTTTAACTCTCTGTGCACCTATGCTGTCAATCACAAAAGTTACAGAATTCTTCATTCAGTTGATTTTCGGTTCTAAAATTGATCATCTTTTTTAGATTACTATTTAGTTCTCTTTTAGAATTGGAACATAGATCTGAGAGAGAGCCCATCACGAGCGGCAAATGAAAACTTTATTCACCCTATGCTTTAAGTTACGGGGGGAAAACTGGCTGTTTGGGAGCTATTATGAAAAATAGCCTTCCTCTTTTTAGGCAAATTCTTACAAATTAAATCCATAAGACTATTTTTCAAAATATCTCCCAAGCCCAAAAGCCCTTTAGCACAAGGATATGAGGAAAAGAAGGTACTAAAGAGGCTTCCTGGCTTCCTTGAAGTGCTATGCCTACCTAGAACTGCTTCCTTTAAGCTGATGAACATGGCCATCAATCTTTTGAAAGTCCACGTCAGGTTGAGCTCTGAAAAAAGGCAAGGGAAAGAAAATAAAACCCCATAAAAATTCCGGGAATACTCATTCAAAACAAAGAAACTCATAGATTATAAGCCTCGAGAAGCCTCACAATGCTGCGGTGAGATCATTGAGTAGCCTCTCGGAATCCTCGAAGAAAAGAGACACCACTTCAGCAATGAAATCTGGGTTGCCCTCATCTTGCAGTTTTTGCAGCTCTATAAACTGACTGTCCAAGAAATCCTAGCCCTCCCCAACAAAGACAAAACACCAGAAAACTAAATTCAAGTATCACTTTGAGACTACAAAACAAGAAATGTATAAGAAATGGACTGCTAACTTCCTCTTGGTTGAGTTATACTCATCATAGGAAACTCTTTTGTAACTACAACCTTTCCACGATGGTTAACAACTCGAACGCTTTCTTATAGTTGTTCTTCGGGAGGTGGTTCTCTCTACCCCGACCCTTAGGCCATCATCTTTTCTTTTGATAGATATCATATCGTTTCTCATCTAAAAACGAGACGACAAAACAAGAAATCCTACTCTCCCCAACATAGAAAAAAACACCAAAAAACCAAACAACAAAAGCAAAACCCATCTCTGATTTGATCTTTGTTTTTGTTCATTCATACCTCCAAGAATAGCGACTTAGTGTACTCGACCCATTGTCTCTGCATCAATCCCACCTCCATGCTTGCACTACACGCAAGAAGTAAAAAGAAAAAGAAACTCTGTTATTAAAACTGCAACCCAACAAAGCACCTACCTTAAATTGCACAGATCCTTTACAATAATTGCACCAGACAAAGGGTTGGAGTGCCAGAAAACCTTCAAAATTATTGGTGAGAGATGATTCCTAATGATCGTAGTAGTAGCAGCAATTCAAAGCTTTTCCCTTATTTTTAGGTGTTTTTTGTTGTCCCCAACTTCCACAATTTGCTCTCTCTTGGCCTTTGTGTCATTTATTCACTTATGAACCTCAACTCTGAAAGGAGCCCTTTACCATTTGATCTCCTTTTTAGTGTTCGCTTTACCTGTGCTATACATCGTTTTCGCTGTACTGATTTATAATATTCCCTTTTGCTAAGTCTTTCTTTTTCTCCTGAGAAACTATTGATTGTCGTTTATTGCTGAAGTTAAGCTTGATGATGATGTATAAGAAAAGATTTGAGAGTTCTCTTTCAATGAATTTGGATAGTGAGTGTCTTATTGGAACTAAAGTAAGGCAAAGTTGGTCGTGCGCCACATCTATTGGTCCTTCAACTTTTGCCATATTCTATTTGGGTCCCCTTGGTCCTTCAACTTTTAACCATTTCTTTTTTCAATCTAATCCTTTTACCTCTCAAATTTAGTATCTAATCCTTTTACCTCTCAAATTTAGTATCAACTCTATGGGTCTGTTTGTTTCTTCTCATAAGACATTTAATATTCTCATTTTTACAGAATTTCACTTTTTAAAACTCATAATATTGTTATCTATGGAGCTTTAAAACTCAATTTTACAGGTGAGATTTTTATATCGAGATGATGAATGGTAAAAATAGAAACTAATTAAGTAATATTAATATTTGGAGTGTGAGGAACTCAAACCTTAGACTTATTTGTCTTAGAATTAGTTTTTACATATTATAATAATATAGCTTTCTTGGAATGAAATTAATAATTTAAGGTGAGGTTATTGTGAAGCTAGAAGGAATCTGGGTTGAAATCGTACAGCTGTTGTTTGATTTGTTTTAGTGGGGTTTGATTAAGCAAAGAAGGGACAGAAAGTTGGACCAAAATGATGCCATTGAAAACCCCTTTTTGCTTTGTGAGGTATTATAACCAAAGAAGAAAAAAGAATGGTGCCTTAGCGTTTTGGTCGGCTGCCATTTGTTTCTTTGAGATCCTCATCTTTTTTTTTTTTTTTTCCATCCCCAAATTATATATATATATATATATATATATCTTTGGGATAATGAGAACGAGATGACTCATGAGACTCCTGACTCCCCTCCTCTCTTCTTTCTTATTACTTTTTCTCTCTTTATTTATTTTTATTTTAAAAAAAGAAAAAGAAAAAGAATTCACGTCATGATGGGTTGGATCCATATTCTCATCGTTAATAGTAAGAAGGAAAATATTCTATTTGGCTTCAAAAGGGACAAAACTACAGTGTGGTTTTGGATTGGATTTGACCCATCTTAAAATGCCCCCCTTCTTTTACTACCTTCTTTTGTTCATACAATAAACAGTCCTATGTTTGTCATATGTGAAATAAACAAATGGATGTTTATTATTTATATTTGTCATGTAGTCGGTAATAACTCGTCAATGTTAACTAAAAAGTTAAATGTTTAAATCTCGTCTGACATTGATGCTTTCTATATTCAAAAAATAAAATTATTTCTCTAGAAATTTGAAAACAAGTTTTTACATTTTATACTGTTATAAGTCATTGCCATATGTCTATCCTTAGCTACTGTAGTACTTAGAAGTCTTTTTTTTTTCTTTCTTTCTTTCTTTAAGGCATTTTAAGTTGAAAGTCATAGTTCTAATAGTTCTAATATCTAAGACAATGAACTAAATACACGCTAAGCAGCTAGGAAGAAATATAAAGAACGAGAGTTGTTGAAACTAGCACATTGGAAGATCAATCGACCAAAATGACTATGAGTAGCTATGATACTATAAGTTTCTTCTTCTTGACTGAATAACTTTCATTAGCATATTCTTTATTTTTTTTCTCGTGGTTTTCCTAATCAAACTAGAAGTTATCAAGGAACCATGCACAACATTGAATAGGGAGTTGCTGAAACACCAGCTACTCCTAACATGTGGAATGGGTGCGTAAGATGTTGATCTCAACTTGGAATATAATCATTAAGTTGAAAGTACTAGAGATTCCTAGAGGCATACCGTCAAAAAAGCTTCCTTGACCAATTGAATTAACTCAATCTAAAAGATAAATAATTTGTCAGGATGGATCATAGTCCATGTTTGATGCTACCTATCATTTTTCTTGTCCATGAAGGCTCCCATCTTTTAGAATAGGAAGGAAGAAAAGCAGTTAACATTAGAGGGGATTGAGTTATTGGGTGATGGGAGGAAGAATCTCCATGGCCACTTTAGAGGTGCGCTAGTTGAGTGAGTGAGCATCTTGTTCATTATCTTAGACATTGCTTTATTCATATGTCCCAACATTCGTAATGGAGTGCTTTCTTTTTACCTATCCACTACTAAGTAGCTTACGGAATCTTTCTTTCTTTCTTTCTAATAAATTACCAAAAACTGCGAGTTTTTACTCGGTCTCACTCCTACATATAAATGGATAATCTTTTGTCAAAACCTATTTTTACCTCTTTTCTTCCTTTGTCCTTTGGTTTCAGATGGATTGAAAAGTCCTGCTGGGTTCCTGGAGTTTGCTGAATTCATCACATCAGAACTATTTACAATGACCCAAATATAGTGTCGAAAGATGAGAAGAACAATGGCTGAACCAACAACCACCACCTATCAAGTTAGGCTTTTTTTGAGGGAATAATGTGCAACTTTTCTAATATAATATATAGGTTAAAAATTGTACTTTCAATCAAATTTAGTTTTTTTTGAAAAAAAAAAAAAAAAGACAATACGAGAATAGAGGTGACCAGTAAGGTTACTTTTTGTTGGTGAAAAACGTAAAACAATCATCAAAGATCAAATTTTGAACATTAGAAAGTAGGGACTAAAATTAAACTAGTTCGATTAAGAAAAACGTAATGGAGGTTTCTTAAGAGGAGTTAAGGTGATCAATATATGATTACACGAATAAAACAATTAATTTTCGACAAAAAAAAAATATATTTTTCAATCATATTAAGTAAAAAAGAAAAGTAGAGTTATAATTACCCGACCGCTGCTGCTTCATTCATCCGTGCTTCAGAGTTCAAAAGGGGCATAAGATAGCTACACAATCAATTCATGAGTGACGAAACTTCATCAAGTAATTACGTCTGTGTATTTATTTGTAGAAGAAACAATACCTTAAAATAAGCCAATAATAATTTTAAAATAAGTCAATTACCATCCTTCCAAAGGCAAGAATCAAGAATTTTACCGCCAAAAGGTATCCAAATTTGGAGTGTATCAACAGATCCTGCAACTCCGCCTACAGTAGCCTGGAAGCTCTGCAGATCCGACCATATACTCAGGGTTTTTGGTGCATTCCCCTAAGGCAGCCCATCTCTCACAGCTTTCATTTAGATCCGTACAGTCCCCAATGTTTCCCAAGTTTTTGCTGAAAGAGTCAACGTGAATCCACTTTGTTGCTGACCATTTTTCTCCTTCAAGAACAGGGCAGCCACCATGGAGACTATTGGTGTCTGGGATTGCATTTGGTTCGAGACTAAAGAAAAGAAGGGCATCGCCTTTCTTTGGTTTCACTACATCCGTTCGTTCCAAGTGAGAATATAAAGTCACAAATAAAAGCACATTAATTTCAGCAAAAGCTCTATAGTTTGTTTGTTTGGGAACTCGTACCTGCAATTCCTTGCCTTGCACACTCTGAGAGATCCTCGTCTGTTTCAGAAGCCCTCCGCCGGGGAGACTTCTGCTCACATAAAGATTATATAACGAGGTTCAACAGACCCGCTATCAATTTTGGTCATTTATGAGCCAAATTCATTTGCAAATTTAATACCAATTATAGATTTGGTTAAAAATTGTGTTAAGAATGAGAAGTTCTGGTACCAGGTTGGAATTGATCCCTCTTAACATGGTACCAAAGAATCCTAAAAATTCTTAGCATTATTCTTATTCTTAGTAAATTGGCTTACTTGTGAGGAAGAATTTCAGTATCCTTGAGCTTCATGTGTAATCCAATTGACCAATAATTTGGTTAAATTAGTTTGTGAATCAACACTTGGAACTAACCTCAGCCAAGGGAAAAACTGTTTCACCGCCTTTGGTCACATTAGAGAGATACATAAGGACTGTAGCTAAACGATGTCCTCCCCGGGCAATATTCACCTTGTCAACAAAGTAATCATAATGTGATTCATACTTCTGGCCATGCTCATATCTCAATACCTGAATGTCCTCCCCATTTTCTGAAAAATGAGAAATACACGCCACATTTTGCAGTAATTAGGGGTCTTCAAGAAAAAAAAAAAAATAGGGTGACCTGAAAAATTCAATCAACTATTTCACTAGTACAACCGATTATCAACTTATTTAGGTTATACTGAGTTCAAATAAAGAAAAATTTATACGTTCCCTTAGTTGATGAATTCCTCTAAATTTAGCTTGAATTAAATCCAACCAATTCGAATTTTTTATTTCATTATTGTTTTTATTAGTATTTATTATTAAGAACTCTTAAATAAAATTTTAATTTATTGGGACGCTTTTCAAAAATACATAGAAATTGAGTTATAAATCTTAATTCAATATTTGAAAATAAATAAATAAATATGTTACATATTAATATTTTACTTTTATTAAAAACAAAAATGCGAGGAAATGACTCGAACAAATCGAACCAACTCAATCCAAATAATTTATGGTAGGATTGATTCCAATTGTTTGGGTTGAAAAAATTTACAATCCAAATAATTGGATTAAATCTAAAAATATACTTATGAACACCCCCTAAGACTAGTACTTGACATAACCAAATCAATGGAAACAGAATGAATGTTACTAATGGTTATGAAAATCAACTGTAGTACTTCAAATGCATATGACGCAACAAATCAATGGCAAATTTGTGATTTGACAATGAACAAATCGTATACCTTTTGGAAGAAAAGTCCATGCAGCAATTTTGTCCTCAATGCCAGAAACAATAGAATCCTAAATATCAAATAAAGAAGTTACTTTAACCATACTTAATAGATCGAAAGGAAATAGTTATTGGCACACTTATACATCAAGTCTAAGATACATGAGGGAGGGATGAGCTCAAAGTACACTGTATATTAGATTTATTAAAACATAACCACTCAGAACTTTTCAATCTAGTCCTGATTTAACAAGATAGGAGAGAAGGTTTTAAGTTACTATTTCTGAAAAATTGTTTGCTCTATAATTTTGTATGAACAATTAACATAGTGGACGTCGTAAATCAAACTAAGATCCTAAACTTACACATCAGACGCAATGTTAATTAGTGCAGCCACGCAATCAGGAACATTCACATCGTAATGTGATTGTTTAACCTCTTTGAGAATGCAATATATTTCAGTTTCTTACCAGCAAAGTTTCTTCCATTTAGTTTAATTCAATAAATAGATTCAATGACCACTAGTAGCAGAAGTTTTTTCCGATCAAAAAAAAAAATCGAAAGAGAAATTAGAGATAACATCGAGAAAAACAAACTGGAAGATTATTTGTATGGAGATCGAACCTAACCTTGCTCTTAGAAATGAACATTCCTGAGCTCGTTCGAACAGTACTGAGCTTGCTATCTCCTGAATCATTATCAGCAACTTCAGATCTCTTTAGCTCGGATCTCGCCTATCGGAGAAGAAAAACGAGCCTTCAACAACAGAGATCGACATGACTTCTATAAAGATGAATATCACTAAAGCTTAACTTACTATAGAAACCAGATGGTCGCATTCTAGGTCCGTGAGAAATCCTTCATATACAAAAGCTCTGCAACATCAGCAAAACGCCTAATCAAAAATTTGCGAAGCATAAATTACAATCCAAAACTGAATTAAGGCTATTGCAGTAGCGAACCGTCACTGAACTTAACCTAGACGACAAGAAGTTAAAATCTAAAACAATTTCGAGTTCCATAACTTTCTCAGCAAACAACACGATAGAACGGAAAAGAAATCAGAAAGAAGATACGTGCGTTTGAAAATGATAGCGTTAAGAACCTCGGTTTCCATGAAATCTGCTTCACTTTACTAGGATCTACGGTGGAGGTAGCCGAACCAGCATACGAACAACTTGATTCCCGAACAACCGATGAGATCAAAATCAAGAAGAGAAATAACAGATTGCGAAATTTGAACATAGTCTCGATCGGATTAAATGAGAGAGAGAGAGAGAGTGATCGGAGAAAATTTATTCGAAGTTTGCAAATCCAGAGTTTTAAAGGGGCGGCTTCCTCTCGAGTCTCGACAGAAAAACATTGATGCCAACCACACGTGCGAGATTGCCACGTCAGAATAAGAAACCAGTCTATTTCTTTTCTTTATTTTTCTCCTTCGAATATAATATCTAAACGAGTTTAGGTTAATATTTTATTGATGAGAAATTCTTCCGTAAGTTTCAACTAAAAAAACAAAGCATTCCTTGTAATGGTATAGAAACTTCTCCATCACATATACAGTCTTAAAAATAGTAAGATTGACAATGATAGATAACGAGAAAACGAAGCATTACTTGTAAGGGTGTAGAAACTTCTCCCTCGCATATGCGTTTTAAAAAAAAATTGGCAGCGGTAGGTAACGGGTCAAAGCAGACAATATCTACTATGAATGGGTTTACAGTGTGCAAGCGAGGACATTGGAAACAGACCATATCTACAAGTAGTGTGCTTGAACGGTTACAAATGGTATTAGAGCCAGACATCATGCATTGTGTCAACAAGGATATTGGACCCCGAAGGGTAGATTGTGAACGCCAGACATCATGCATTGTGTCAACAAGGATATTGGACCCCAAAGGGTAGATTGTGAACGAACTGAGGTCACATTCTAATGAGAGAAATTTCTCCTCGATGACTCAAAAGAATATATTGAATAATTGATGGTCCGTGAGAATAATGGTAATTTATTCAAATGAGATACAACCATATGTCAACCATATGTCAAAACGAGCCTAGTTGAAAAATATAATAGTGAAAATTTGATAATTGAAATGAAGAAAATACCAACCATCTCTAAACTCAAACCATGTTAAATTCAAATATAATAACACAGCAACAACATTCAGACTATCACTGTTATTCTCAAATGAATTCAACATCTACAACAAAAAGAAAATAACTTCAAATAACATAATTGAAACATCGAGATCATATATTATGATAGAGTATAAATGCATAAATATCGTATAAAAATTATTTCGTGGGAGAATTTTTTTAAAGAAAACAAAGTGTGAGGTGATAATAAACCTAAACGTCGATATCACAAGCTCCTAAGACAATCTCTAAATGTCGATCCATATCACTTAAATACTTGGTAGAATTATACTCTTCTGCATCTAAAAGTTCCTCGGAGTATGTCCTCTGAAATCTAGATTTCTGTCGTTGTAAAAGTTCCAAAGCAGCTCCATTCCCTTTCAGGATCTCAACAATCTGCATATATGTATGAATATAAGATACCAAATCTAATTTATGAAATGTGAAGTCCATTGCAAGAAATCAAATATAGATTTTTAAAAATAAGATCGTTATCTACCAAGACTTCATTTTCTCTAAGAAATTTATCAATGCGGAACAAAAAACAACATAATTTCAATGTTTATAAATAGATGGCAATCTTCTACCAAGGGGTAGAGACAACCTCGAGGTATGAGAGGATCAATGCTTCAATCTATTTTTTTCTTTTAGTTCAACCTCTGGTACGGACTTTCACACTTCTAAACTTCTTAGTTAAAGGTATACATCTTAATCAATTGAGCTATACTCTTTTCTACTTCACGAGAGATAATTTTAATCTTTGACCAAATAAAAGTGGTTACCTCACCCATCTCTGGCCGTTGAATTGAAGATTGATTTATGCACATTGAAGCTACCGATGTCATAAGCTTCATTTGTTCGGTGTCAAATACGTCGAGAAGACATGGATCAACAAGATCCTTGAGATTATCTTTAGGAAGTAGAGGTTTAGCCTGCAAATAGTTTTTAACAGACAAGTGTTATACACAAAATTGTTCTCAAGATCAGCAAAACTGAGATTGCAGTTGGGGACATACCCACATCACAAGGCTTTGCTGTGAGCTATTCAATGCTTGCCGTCCGGTAATGAGTTCCAATAAAAGTACTCCATAAGCATAGACATCGGTTTTTTCATCAACAATGCCATGCATAAAGAACTCAGGAGGAAGGTACCTATAATCATCAGAGGAGGATCAGGGTTGGAGTAGTAGGATTTTAAAAATTCTTCACAAGAAGTTTCGATCGACGAACCCGAATGTGCCTTCGAACTTCGACACGGTATGGTGAGTCCATTGATCTGGTAGCCACTTAGCAAGCCCAAAGTCGGATATCTAAAAGATGTTGAAACTGTTAGAAATCATGACTCTCTACACTAGTACGATATTGTTCACTTTGAGCATAAGATCTCATAGTTTTGTTTTGGACTTCCCCAGGAGGCCTCATATCATGGAGAGGTATTCTCTCGACACTAGTATGATATTGTCCACTTTGAGCATAAGATCTCATGGTTTTGCTTTAAGCTTCCCGAAAGGCCTCATACCAATGGAGATGTATTCCTTACTTATAAACCCATAATCATTCCTTAAATTAGCCAACGTGGGACTCCCTCCCAACAATCCTTAACCATCCTTCGAACAAAGTACACTATAGAGCGCTCTCGAACAACCTCCATTTAATCGAGGTTCGACTCCTTCTCTGGAGTCCTCGAACAAAGTACACCGTTTGTTTGAAACTTGAGTCACTTTTGACTACACATTCGAGGCTCACAACTTCTTTGTTCTACATTTGAGGATTCTATTGACATAGCTAAGTTAAGGGCATGACTTTGATACCAAGTTAGAAATCACGACTCTTTTCAATAGTATAATATTGTCCACTTGGAGTATAAGCTCTCATGGCTTTACTTTGGGTTTCTCCAAAAGGCCTCATACTAATGGAGATGTTCCTTACCTATGTTTATGATCATGTACTAAATTAGTTAAGGTGGGACTCCCTCCCAACCCTCCTACACACAGAAACTGCATTTTTAGGTTGGATATCCTAAGGATTTTTATTTGATGTTATCAATTTCAATGCGCAAACTTTACAATATGTTTGCATTGAGTTCAACTTTCCTGCATATCTCCAGCTATAACACTTGGATAAGTATCAGAGCATAAAGCATACCTGAGGCTCAAAATCTTCTCTAAGCAATATATTAGAGGCCTTAATGTCTCTGTGGATTATTCTTCTTTGGCAGCCTTCATGAAGATACAGGAGGCCTTCAGCAATTCCTAGAGCAATCTTATACCTGGTTGACCAATCCAGTCTCTCCTTTGGCCCTAGATTATACCGGTGGAATTAGCAATAAATTAAACGGTTAGAAATGCAAAAGATTGACAATAAATAACAAACCATAAAGAATGGATGCCAGGCTTCCAAGGGGTGATAAATGAAGTATAAGGTGCATTCCCCCTTCAACGCCGTACCCAATTACGCTCGCAACATTAGGATGATCAACATGAACGATAATTCCAAGCTCAGACAAGAAATCTGCAGTCATCTCTTCTTGGGTGCCTCTATTAAGCCGCTTGATCGCGACAAGTTGCCCATCTTCCAGCTGCCCTTTGTAAACTTCAGAATAACCACCCTCACCAATCAAGTTTTCTTTTGAAAAAAGAAACAAGGTGTTTTATCAGCATACAAATTAGATATTCTATTACCATAAAAAAGGAACGGCATTATCAAAGTTTCACATCAACAAGGCTAATTCAGTGTCGAGCAATAGACCTGGGTTGAAGTTATTGCTAGCAGCTTCAAGCTCTGAAAGTGTGAAATTCTTCCAAGAAGATTTGAAGTAGCAAAACTCGGACTGCATAGAAGAGTCCCTCACTGGTGATACTGCCGGAAGCATATCCTCTCTAATACTTTTGCTCTTTCTTTTGGCGATTTTTGGAACAGCTAGAGGAGGAAAGGTCTGAAATCGCATTTGAGGTCCTTTCTTCAGTAAGCGAAAGAAACCTTTCCAATGGCTTGGATTTCTGGAGTCCGGATTAACTACCCAATCGGAAGTGCTGTCCCGGGAAGTAGTTGTTTCAGAATCTAAGCTTCTCAAGCAATCCTCGAGCACCCCTCTAGGAGATGACTCGTCTTTGGCTTCATCTTCCAATTCTAATAATCTCAACTCTACCAACACATAGAATCATAACATTATTAGTACATGATGAATGATGAAATACTTGCAAGAGCTTAGAGACTTATATACCATGAGAAGCAAAAGAGTCGGAGAATCCACGCGGTCTTCTGTTCCCTAATTTGGGAGTCCCCACAGCTTGATCTGTCTGATCTTTTGATTGATCTTGACAAGTAATATCGCCTGAATCATTGCTGTTCAACAAATTCCCACGTCAACAACTAATTGACAGCACAAACAGCATAAAAGCTCCAAGGCAAAATCTCTAATAACCAAATATAGAACACTTGATGACATGGGAAATTTGAATAAATGGCCACTAGAGAATTGCAGAAAGTATAAACCAGGTCAGGAAGATGCAACCAGACAAAATAAACCCAACTTGAGCATAGCTCTATAGCTCTATAATTAAGGCATCATTAACCTTCATTATTGGCTGAACCTTTCCTTTATGTCAAAGTTTCCAATCCCCATCCCACAACTATAACATTAAACACAAAGGAAACAAAAAAATTCAAACATATACTAGGGACGTGCAAAACCAAGCCAAAACCAGCCCGTTCTGTTCGTTTGTTTTCCGAATTCTTTAGGTTCAAACGAGACCAAACCCTTTGTTAATGGTTTGTGTTAGGAATCACGAATCTTCAAAATGGTATAATATTGTCCACTTTGACCATAAGCTCTCGTGGCTTTCTTTTGATTTCTACAAAAGGTCTAATATCAATGGAGATGTATTTCTTACCTATAAACCTATGACTCCCTCCCAACCATCTTCAACAATTTGGTTTGGACCATCGATTTTCTTTCAAGTCCAAACTAAACCGACAAAGGCCTAAAAAAATAGCTTTGTAAAATCGTCGTGCCAAGAGAAGGAACTGCTATAAATTGAGAAACCAAAGGAAAATATACAAATAAATGTGTTGAAATCAAAGTAGAGAGGGAAACAACCTTCCGGTTTGAAGCACAGTCAGATTGCATTCAACCATATTCGCAGAGTCTTGCTGATCCAATTTCTTTGCGGTTGAAACTTGCAACAACATCTTCAATCGCTGCAACGTTCGCTCAGGCGTCTTACTACATCAAAAAACAACAATTCGTCAAGCTCAAGCACCATCAGTCGACTGAATCCTACTTCTAAACTTAATTAATTATTGCGCTACTATTGAAATCTGCAGATAACAATCATATAACCTCCAATCTTTTTTTGAAAAAAACGCAAACAGATACTTAACAATCCATCACGAAATCAAAAAGTTCCGCACATTACAATCAGCTACATAATCAAATAATCTCATACATTTTCGTATCTTACTACTTCGGCAAACAGAAACCTAATTATAGCCATTGCACAATCAAAACTCCGCAAGTAACAATCAGCAAGCATACAGAATCAAACAATCTCACATATTTTCACATTACGAAATCTGAAAAAGAAAAAACAAATAGAAGAAAAAAGACCTGAAAGAAGAAGCTGGAGATTCTTGATCATTTTCCATGAAGTTTATGGTAGTCGAAGAAAGAGAAGAAATCGGAATGCTATTTTGAGCCTTCAAGAGGAAGAAACAGAGTCACAGGGAGAGGGAGAGAAGAGTAGTGGTCGGCATGAATTCAAATCGCGATCTTCAACATTGTTACTATTTTGGATTGATCAACGAAATTTGATGCTCAAAAATCGGATTTGAGTTTGCAAATTCCCTCAGGTTGAAGAACGGCTACCAGAGGAGGGGAAGAACTATACATAAAATGGCGTCACTGGGAATCGAAAATATGTTAGAAAGGGCTTTGAATGCAAAGCACGTCGAGGAATTGTAATTTTCCCGGGAAAATCGGTCCTTGTCTTTTGAAATTTCGACGCGTTAAAATATTATAATTTACTCTATATTATTTAAATTTCGTTATTATATTTTTAATAAATCTTTAAAATAATCTTTAATTTTTCATACAAAAATTAATATTTAATAGCATTCTGTCCATGAATTTATTTTATATTATAAGTTCGAAAAATTTTAATTTTAAATTTTATGTCCAATAAAAATTTTATTTTTTATTTTATGTATAATATATTTGTTTAAATAAAATTGGTTATTTAATATCTTTTTAAGAAAATAATTACTATATTTAACTTGTCACAATCGCATTCTTACAGCAGCAAGATAGTGATTCGGTACTTGTTCTAAACCAAGGAACAAGTTGAAATTCACACTTTGTGGACAATATCGACGTATGCTCGAACCACGAGTCATGTTTAAAAGAAAGTCTTTAGAAAACGTGAGCTAAGAATACGTTGAAATTTTTTTTAAAGATAGCAATGTTATAAGCTAAAAGCAAGTAGACAACAACAACGGTTTTGATAACATATAACTCGGGTAGGAAGAATTGACAACTTGTCACATCTCTCTAGAGTACATTTTAGGTTATTTTAGCATGATGTTGGTGACCGGTCATACACAGCGTATTCACACAATAATAACTGTAAAGGTCTATCTAACATGAAAGCAAGTAAAAGAAGTTTGAAACGGGCATGCGGTCCCATACAACATGTCTTGGACAAGCATGATCTGGACATATGACATGCAGCCACAGACAATATGTCCTGGACAAGCATGATCTGGACATACGACATGCAGCCACAGACAATATGTCCTGGACCATGATCTAGACATACGACATGCAGCCACAGACAACATGTCTTGGACAAGCATGATCTGGACATACGACATGCAGCCACAAGCAACACGCCTTTAATTTATACGAACATTTTCATGCTTGAAATTTATAAAAAAATCCCCCATATTTATGCACGAGAAAATGTGTATTAATGTATATAAAGCTTATTAATTTTGAATTTTTTTTTTTAATTCATTTTAGAACAAACATATGATTTTTTATCGATAATATAATATTTTAATTAGTGAATTTATGATATAATATTTTAATTAGTGAATTTACGTTCGAATTACAGGTATAATAATTGGTAATTCTACTTTCAAATATTATTGTTTCTATAGTCTAC